>NC_090751.1:64895963-64908463 GCF_036898095.1 Palaemon carinicauda
ACTTGTTTCGCAAAACGGTAGTAAATAACAGAAACAATAGACAAATATAGTGGAGATGAAATAATAGGACAAATTTCTCCGTTTATTCCTCTTTTAGAATAGATAAAATACATAACCAGGAATAGCAAATGAAAGGATATGAATTTTCTAGAAATGCAGAGCAAAGAACATTCATTCTTTATATACAAGAGTGATTACATTGAGCAAGTATAATGTAGGTTTCTCTCTATACATATCGCACACATACATACACACTATACATATATATATATATATATATATATATATATATATATATATATATATATATATATATATATACCTATATATATATATATATATATATATATATATATATATATATACATATATATATATATATATATATATATATATATATATATATATATATATATATATATATATATATATATATACATATATATATATATATATATATATATATATATATATATATATATATATATATATATATATATATATATATATATACATATATATATATATATATATATATATAGAGAGAGAGAGAGAGAGAGAGAGAGAGAGAGAGAGAGAGAGAGAGAGAGAGAGAGAGAGAATATATAAATATAATAAACATATAACATATATATATATGTATATATATATATACACTTACTTATATACACATATACTATTTATATACGAGTATGTAATTTATACATACATATATATTGTGTTTATTACATAATACCAAGAAGCAGCTTACCTTTAACTTCATAGATCCAATCTTCCCTCACCCAAAACGTCTGAGGCACCTGTGGAATATTAAGAATGAACATTAAAAGAATTCTGAAAATAGTTTACAGCAAAAAAAAAATACGATACAATTCTAAAAGAAAGGATGCGAACGAAAAAATGGTTGAAATATCCTAAAAGTAAAATGAAGTAAAAAATATCGAATTTCCTCATTACTCATTTCATCTTCTCAATCACTTATTCATTTTACCTTATAATTTCTAATAAATACAGATATATCCGGTAATATACTTTCGGGAGTGTATGGGTCCTTCAGCCACTGCAAATGGAGAAAATAAATCACATGAACCTAGAAAACGATACGAAATGTTTTTTAATAACTTTTATCTTATATATATATATATATATGTATATATATATATATATATATATATATATATATATATATATATATATATATATATATATATATATATATATATATTTATATATGTGTGTGTGTGTGTATGGTCAATATCTAGGTGGCTAGGGCATTATCCTGCTTGTTAGGGCATGTCACTGTCCCTTGCCTCTCCCATTCATGAGCGGCCTTTAAATACGAATTCATGCTTTGTTGCTAAAGGTTTTCTTTACACACACCTTGTTTTTCAATGTGACGCAAGCAAATGTGTTTTATTAAACAATAAGGGTAGCTTCATACACACATGATAGTATGTGTTAGTGTTAACCAATCTCTGGTAGTCTTATGATGCCTTTCCGTTCTCTGTTTTCCTATCCTACGAATATAAGATAAACAAGGTCAAAACAACAGTTCATTACTTCACCAATTACTCCTATTCAATACACAAATTATGAATTAATTGACATATCCGGAAACTGCATTCAACCATAATGAACCTATTATTTTCAATTTGAGTTGATGGACTATTTTGCCATAGCATTTGACACGCTTTATAGGCTTCCATGATGATCTGTAGGGTTAACGCAAACTTTTTGGTACTCATAATAAACAAAAGTGCAAAATACCATGTTTTCCATGCATTTTACCCGTTTATATCTATCTAATGGGACTCTAAACATAATTACACATAGGCAAATAACAATATTAAATCAAATTACACGAGACCATTCACATTTCACTTAGGAGAGTTCTTTACGAATAGTGTAATCACAAAAGCACCAATTTCCTTAATGCTTTTCGGGATACTCATACAAATAAATTCATTGAATAGAGAAAATTTCTCTAGTTATAATAATGCCGATTTGAGAATTATGGGTGTTTCATATCAGATTAATTTCAACAATACTTTACAAAAATCTTAGCCATCAAAAAATTAATATATACGTTTCTTTGCTATTATTTGTGAAAATTAATTTGATTCTCAGCAAACACACACACATATATATATATATATATATATATATATATATATATATATATATATATATATATATATATATATATATATATATATATATATATATATATATACTGTACATACACGAACACAAACCTACATAATATGCTATACATACATACATACATACATACACACACATACATATATATATATATATATATATATATATATATATATATATATATATATATATATATATATATATATATATATATATATATATATACATACATACATATTCATAATCCTCAGCCATGTAGACCTGGGTCTTCCAACTCTTCTAGTAACTTGTGGAGCCCAATTGAAATTTTGATGACCTAATCTCTCTTGGGGAGTGCGAGGAGCATGCCCAAAACATCTCCATCTGCCCCTCATCATGATCTCATCCACAAAAGGCACTCGAATAATCTCTCTTATACTTTAATTTCTAATACTGTAGTAACATATAACTCCCAATATTATTCTGATTGCTTTGTTCTCAAATCTACAAAATTTGTATGATATTGTTTCATTATCATACCACGACTCATGTCCATACAGTAACAAAGATATCACTGAAACTGATATATAGCCTGATTATTTATGCAATTTCAGGCGAATTGATTTCCAGATCTTACTTAACCTAGCCCTTGACTGGTTTGGTTCTTTCAATCTTTCAATAAACTCAATTCTAAATATTCTGTATTAAAAATCACAGTTCCTAAATATCTAAATGATTCTAGCTCATTAATCCTTTCTCCTTCCAATGATATTTGATCTTCCATTCCATATTCCGTTCTAATCATATTTGTCTTTCTTCTATTTATCTTGAGCCTACCTCATGTGATATTTCATGTATTCTGGTAAGCAAGCTTTGCAAGTCCTGTAGGGTATCATTAGCATACTCTAGGTCAGCTAATTTCCGTTACCATTCCAGTCAAATACTTCTCCACCATCCCCAAACTGTTCCATGCATTATAAAAACCATGAGGAGGATAAACAACATAGGTGACAACCCATTCCCTTTAAGTACTCCACTGTTCACAGGAAATTCACTTAATAGGACTCCATTGACATCACCTTTGCACTTGCTATGCTCATGAACATACTCAATCAGAGTTGCATAATAAAGGCTAACACCATAATAATGCAGGACTCTCCAAAATATTGGGCGGTGCACACTATCGAAGGCTTCTTCATAGCCCACAAATGTCATCAAACGTGAGTTGCTATATTCTACACATTGCTGTACCTTGTGTCTTAAAATGAAAATTTGGCCAGTATAACTTCCACATTTTCTAAATGCTACTTGTTCATCTCTCAGCGTTTCATCAATCTTTCTCTCTAGTCTCTTTAGCGAGGGGGTAGGGGAGGGGTGGATTGCTACCCCTCCCCCCCTCACACACCGGTGAATTGATTCACTTCACTTTTGGCTCGGGTGATGATCAGACCTGTCTGTCTCACCCTCGCATTTTTGACGCCCATAATTTGTTTGCTTTTTCTTACAGCTTGTGTGCTTGGAAGTTGGCCTCTCTCTATCATGCGGAAGTGCCCTTAACTTCCCGACCGCCCTTGTGGAACGTTCATGTCGGCGGTCGAGACCGACCCTCACTCCTTATGTCCATACTGCCGAGGTCAACGGTGTGATAGGGATAAAACTTGTAGTGAGTGCAGGGACGAGAGCGCTTATAGTCTTGCGGCGAGACATCTTGTGAAGAGATAGAAGGCGAGGAAGAGCGAGAACGATTATCTCTCTTCCTATGTCGCCTGTGTCTCCGACGAGAACGTCTGGGCGAAGGAGTGCGAGCCCTCCTTTTCCTCTTCTTGCTCTCCCTCCTAGCCTACGAAGAGGGCGAGGACGATGAAGAGGAGGAGGAGGAGGAGGAGGAGGAGGAGGAGGAGGAGGAGGTACTGCGATGTCCACTTCTACATACTTGGCAGGGGGAGCCTCAGAACACCTATGACCTCTGTAGCCAGTGCATAGGGAAAGAGGATCCATCTCCAGCGGTGACATAAAGGTGCCCGGAACACTACTTCATAATAGAGGACATCACATCTAACAAAGAAAAAGAAAAAGGATTAATAAAAAAAACTGGCTAGTCTGCCAGTCAAATAAAAGCAGGAGCAGCGGTGTTACCAATGCGACGGCTAGAATTCGACTGAAGGTAAACAGCAGCTACCAACCGGCGACCACCCCCCCCCCAAATCACTAACAGGTGGGTAATTACCTGCCCGGTCGTTAACAACCTTGTTAAGGTTTTTCTGCTGTATTTTCCAGCTCGCGCTAGAATATCTCCTATAGTAAAGAATGAGGGTTTGTATCAAGTGTAGGAACAAATAGGAGAAGAAATCTCTACCTGGCATATAACAATAAATACTTTTAACGAGGAGTCAACAACTATTACGGTTGTTACCAGTGTTAGCAGAGAGAAGCACAGCCTCCCCAACCTCACTCACACCTCCTTTACTTTGATTCCAACTGAAGGTTTGTATTGTTAGTAAAAGTACATGTTCAATGATCTGCCTGATACACAAGGAGAAAGTGTTCCTCGTCACCCTCTTCTTCACCCGGACCATGCTGACCTACAGGTGCTTAATCTGTGAGCAGGCTCCTGAAGTTCATTTAAGTAGTGACTTAACATTCTCACAAAACACAAAAGCAGCCTGATCATTGGTTACCAGATGAAGACTCGAAGTCAGGAAGGAACTAAACCTAGGGTTGGAATTGCTGAAATACTACAAATACGTAGATAATTTGTATTTTTCCTAACTATACAAACCTTGGCTATTTAATATGGGTATTACTTTCGGGGTAGCTGAAATGACGAGTCATTAATTTTTAATGAGGTTTAACTACCCACACCACTAGTTAGCAGGGGTAGGGAGGGTAGCTTGCTACCGCTCCCCCTCACACACCTGTGATAGAGCTCACTCTGCTTGGAGGTAGGACTTCAAGGGGGATAGGGCTGGCGGGCAAGTTTGGTTAAATAGCTAAGGTTTGTATAGTTAGGGAAAAAACAAATAATCTACGAATTTGCCATTTGCTCCATAACTGGAATACAAACCACGCAATCTAATAGGGGTGACTCACCCATTAGGAAGGGTGGACGTCCCAGCCAATCTGACTTTTTGGCTTTACTGGGGGGCTCCTTATCTGAGTGTGTTAGCACTCAAGGAATAAGAGGTCCCTGCGCCTCGCTAAAACCTCGCTACGCAAGGTTTGCGGCCTACGCAAGCTGTGTGTTGAGGTATGTAGAAATGTGACTTGTCCTGGTAAAGTTATTACGAGTTTTTTAGATGGAAACACTGTGCACTAGGACTTTCCCAATACCACCTCGACAGGGTATGGGGACGCAACAATATCAATCTTAATACTAGGTACACAAGGGGGCATGGTTTACCTGCAGTGGTTTGAGGTCAGCTATGCAGAGAACCCAGGATGCTGCTTTCCCCAAGAGAGGGGAGAATGAAGAAAAGAATAAGGGTCAATCAAACCTTTTCACTCATGCAGACTAAAACTGGGTAACAATACCCTCAATCTTCTGCTACTTGTCCAATAAGGAGCTTGAGGTTTTAAACCAGCTGTTGTGCAGCCACCACAGGACCGAAAGAAAACATATCGAGTCTCCTGTGGGTCACGTCTTGCAGGTAGTGGGATGTGAAAGTGTTTTGACGTTTCCACACCCCAGCTTGAAGAACCTGGGTCACTGAGTAGTTGCTTTTGAGGGCCATGGATGTAGCTATGCCCCTGACATCATGAGCTCTGGGGTGACGTGACAGAGGAGGGTCTGGATTCAGTGCATGGTCAATGACCCTGCGAATCCACGCTGAGATGGTGTTCTTGCTGACACTCCTCTTGGTCCATCATGAGATGTAGGTTTTTGGTTCTCAAGTATGAAGCGTAGACAGTCGACTTCTGAACCAGTTGGGATAGAACTGGGTTCGGAAGAGGGAACAGCTTCAGTTTCAGTTCTAGAACTAGAGGGAACCAATTGCTTCTAGGCCATTTGGGGGCCACTACTGCTGCTGTTCCTCTGAAGGATCTTAGCTTGTTGAGGCCCTTCAGCAGGAAGTTGGTTGGTGGGAACAGATAGATGTGATTCCATCTGTTCCAATCGAGAGACATGGCGTCTATCGCTTCTGCCTGAGGATCCTCGTAAGGGGCTACATATCGAGGTAGTTTCTTCTTGTCGCTCGTTGCGAAGAGGTTGATCTGCAGTTCTGGGACTTTTTCCAAGATGAAGGGGAATGAGTCTGCGCCTAGGGACCATTCTGACTCTATCGGCTTTCGCCTGGATAGAGCATCCGCCGTCACATTGCGGAACCCTTGCAGGTGAACTGCTGATAAGTGCCATCTCTTCTTCCTTGCCAGGCAGAAGATGGCTAACATCACATGATTGATGTGAGGTGATCTCGAACCTTGTCAGTTCAGACATTTCACTATCACCTCGCTGTCCAAGACCAGTCTGATGTGGGCTAATCTGCGAGGGGATAGTTTCTTCAATGTTAGGAAGACTGCCATAGCTTGTGATGTTGATGTGGAAGGTTTTGAACTGGTGCGACCAATTCCCCTGCACTTTCCTTTGATGGGAGTGGCCTCCCCATCCTTCCAGGGAGGCATCTGTGTGAATTATCACTGAAGGTTGAGGTGGTTGTAAGGGAATTGTTCTTATCAGGCTCTTGACTGTTGACCACGGCCTTAGGAGCATTCGCGGTAGGGTCGGTGTCAATCTTTGTTGATCTCTTCGAGCATTTGATGCGCATCTTATCCAGACTCCTGACGCATCTTTTAGTTGTGCTTTTAGCACTGGGCCTGTCACTGCTGCAAACTGGAGAGAGCCAAGTACTCTTTCCTGTTGGCGTCTTGAAATCTTCTTGAGTTTCAGTAGTCTCTTGACAGATCCCGCTATCTCCCTCCTCTTCTTCAGTGGAATGTAGAGACGATGTGACTGCGAGTTCTAATGGATTCCTAACCATTGAAACTGGAGAAAAGCGAGACTTCTTGTGGTTGATCTTGAAGCCTAGGGGTTCTAGGAACTGAATCACCTTTGTGGCTGCCTGTAGAGAAGCAGTCTTGGATGCTGCCCACACCAGCCACTCGTCCAGGTATGCCGCTACCTGAATGCCTTCTAAGCGCAGCTGCTGGACGACTGTATCCGCAAGTTTCGTGAATATCCTTGGGGCTATGTTTAGCCCGAAGGGCATGGCTGTGAAGGCATATATTGTCTTCTGTAGCCTGAATCCTATGTAGGAGGAGAGGGGGCGGCTGACTGAAAGGTGCCAATAGGCGTCTGCCAGGTCTATTGAGACTGTACGCCCCTCTCGGTAACAGGGTCCTTATGTGCTGTAAGGTAAGCATCCGGAACTTGTTGTTCTCGATAAACTTGTTGAGTGGAGATAAGTCTAGAATGACTAAGTTTGTCCAAGTCCTTCTTGGGAACACAAAACAGCCTTCCCTGGAATTTGATGGAATTTGTTTTCCTTATTACCTTTTTGTTCAAGAGTTCTGAGGTATATTCTTCCAATAAGGGGGTGGAGTGTTGGAAGAATTGAGGAAAAGGCGGTGGAAATTTGTTCTATTTCCAACCGAGTCCATTCTTGATTAGGCTGTTGGCCCAGGGATCGCAGGTCCAATGATCCCGAAAGTGGAAGAGTCTTCCTCCTACCTGGAGCATCTCATTGCTGAGATGTTTCTGAGGATTTACTTCCATGACCACGTCCTAATCCACTCCTTGAGGGGTTTCTTGAGGAGCCTCTTCTTGAGCCTCTACCTTTGGGGTGAAAGGTAGTTGTGTGCCTCTTAAAGCCTGGATTGAACACCGGCGATTGAGCTACTAGCTGCTGGAGCACCATCTGGAAGGTGGTTTGCGGCTAAGCTACCATTTGGGGCACTGTGGTCATGGTCATGGTTGGAGGCTGTACAGGCCTGCAGGGCTTCTTTGTCTTCCTGTTTTTCGGTTGGGGACCAGAGTCTGAAGATGATTTCCTCTTGGAAGACATGCCCCACTTCTGGAGAAGGTTCTTATTTTCCGTGGCGGCTTTTGCGATGACCTCCTGAACCACTTCTTTTGGGAAGAGGTACTTGCCCCAGATACATGAAGTGATCAGCTTCCTGGGCTCGTGTTTGACCGTTGATGGACCTGATGAAGGCATACATGTCCTTGACAAGGGTACCCATGTGAGTCTTGGCTAGGACCATGTACATATCTGGGGTATTGGAAAGGCCTGCACACATTTCCATACAGTTCTGAAGAGACAAAGAAGTGGCTAGTCTCTTTTGTCTCCTGTTCCTTTCTCAAAAGATGCTCTGGCAGTTTTGGAAGATTCTCATTGAACTGTTGACCTGGTATCTCCTGATCCAGTTTAGAGACTGAGAAGGTTAGATGAACCTCGTTCTATTCCTTCTCGCAGGTAGGCATGGCCAGAGATAATAGTCTGCATTCCTCTAGCACTGGGCATGGTTTGCCCGCGTCAACTGCTTTCAACACACAGTCGAGAGCTTTAGCCGAAAAGGGGAAAGCTCTGGAGGAAGAAGCAATGAAGGTAGGATGCTTCTTGCTCAAAGCTGAAATCTTGGAGTTGGTGTAACTGGCTCTCTTTAGGGTCTTGGACAGGAGAGTCTGCGCCTTGTCATGCTCAAAGATCATGACCTCTTTTAGTTCCGTCTCCTCACAAAATACTGGTTCATCCCGCAGTCTCACGTAACAATCTGGGTATGCCGATAGGTTAGGACAGATTTGGAGATCTTCAAGGGGTTTGGCCCCCAACTTCTCGGAGATGTAAAGCTTCCCATCCATCATGGGCATATAGTCCGCATACCTCCAGGGGTTGGTTTCGGAGCGTTTAGGTAAGTCAGAGACCTTAATAGGCTTAGGAAAGCCTTTGAAAGCGCCCGGGCGTTTCACTTCTCTTACTTCCTCCTTCGTCTCTTTGAGATCTTGCTTCATCTCCTGTTGTTCCTTGCAAAACACTGCCATCATCTGTTGAATTTGCTCTAAGAGCGCTTCGCTCCTGGCTATCAGCGGATCAGGATGGGGAGTTGGGGCTGACGAAGTTGACGACACGGGTTGATATGCCGTCACAGAAAACCGACGGTCTTCAGTTATCATAGATACGGATCCTTCTTCCTCCGTGGGTGGTTGAGCCACCTCTTCTTCAGGATCTTCTTGAAGAAGGTCCTTTTCGGTGTCGGTAGAAACCTCCGACATCCGTTCCTGGTGGATGTCCATGCCTTTGAGTGCCTTATTGATGTCCGCCTCTATCGTCAGCTGGATGAAGGGAAGCTTGACCTGTACCTGGGGCACAACCACGTCGGATTGGGCCTTAGGGAACAGAAGGCATCTCATAGTTTCATTAGGTGGGTAAGATCCCGGAGAGTTCTTTTGGAACCCTCTTACCCACCTCCGAAGAGTTTCTCTTGTTGTATCCCTTGACTCCGTAGTCTCAGGGATATCTTCACCAAATCCCTCGGTCATCAGAGCCGAGCAGACGGTATAACCCTTCGGGTCCCAATACCTCAAGGTTTCAGTTACGATGGAGCAGGGGACATGAGACCTGCACATCGTGTGCCCCCAAAAGTCTTTATTCTTGTGGTTGCATAACAATACTGCACACTTCAACTTAGAATTGGTAATGTTACTCCTCTATGTAAATGTGTTTGTGGTAGCTCAAGTCCCACTGATTACCGCCCAATTTCCATAACTCCCATATTATCTAAAGTTTTTGAACGTCTTTTGGCAAAACGTCTTAATAGGTTTGCTGAAGGTAATCATCTATTCCCTAGTTTGCAATTTGGTTTTCGTAAAGGCCTTGGGGCATGTGATGCCCTTCTTACAATCTCCAATGCAGTACAGAAATCCCTTGATTGTGGTCGGGAAGTTCGTATGATTGGCCTTGATTTTAGTGCTGCCTTTGACCGTGTTAATCATGAGGCCCTTGTTTTCAAACTGAAACAGTTGGGAGTGGGTGGGTCGTTTCTTAGCATTATTATTGATTTTTTAAGTAGTAGATCTCAAAGAGTTGTTGTTGATGGGCACCATAGTGAGTATAGGAATGTGATATCTGGTGTTCCACAGGGTAGTGTTCTTGGCCCATTACTTTTCATACTATATACACATGACATGTGGTTTGGCCTAGAAAATAAGCTTGTTGCATATGCAGATGATGCTACTCTCTTTGCATCAATTCCATCCCCAGAATGTAGATCTGGGGTTGGAGAATCCCTTAATAGAGATTTAGCTAAAATTAGTGCATGGTGCAAATTATGGGGTATGAAGTTCAATCCTAACAAAACTCAAAGTATGATTGTAAGTAGGTCAAGGACGGTGGCTCCTCAACATCCGGATCTCAGTATTGATTATGTTTCTTTAAATTTGTATGACTCTTTCAAAATTTTAGGTGTGATTCTCGACAGCAAATTTACTTTTGAGAAACATAAGGTCTGTGTCTTCTTCAATTGCACAAAAAATTGGCTTATTGAGAAAGTCTTTTAAGATATTCGGTGACCAATCTATTCTGAAGAAGTGTTTTAATTCTTTTATTCTACCTTGTTTTGAGTATTGTTCTCCTATCTGGTCTTCAGCTGCTGATTCTCATCTTAATTTGTTGGACAGAAACTTACGGTCTATTAAATTTCTTATTCCTGATCTAGATATTAATCTCTGGCACCGTCGTTCAATTAGTTCATTATGCATGTTGCATAAGATTTTTCATAACCCTGACCATCCTTTACATTCAGATCTCCCTGGACAATTCTATCCTGTTCGTAATACTAGGCAGGCAGTTAATTCTAATAGCCAGGCCTTCTCCATCATAAGATTCAATACTACACAGTACTCTAGAAGTTTTATTCCAGCTGTTACCAAGTTGTGGAATGATCTTCCTAATCGGGTTATTGAATCAGTAGAACTTCAAAAGTTCAAAGTTGGAGCAAATGCTTTTTTGTTGACCAGGCGGACATGAGTCTTTTTATAGTTTATATATGACATATTTGTTTGATGACGTTGTTAATAGTTTATATATGACATATCTCTTTTGGCATTACTTTTTTTAGAATGATTTATTGTTAATTTGTTCTCTTCAGTTATTTATTTCCTAATTTCCTTTCCTCACTGGGCTATTTTTCCCTATTGGAGCCCCTAGGCTTATAGCATCTTGCTTTTCCAATTAGGGTTGTAGCTTGGATAGTAATAATAATAATAATAATAATAGGCTCCTCCTGTAAGGAAAGAAAGTGTGAAATGAGTATAAGGATTTTATATCATTGATAAAAATACACATGCTTAAAAATAGTATTACTTACTATTATTTATAATAGCCTAGGATAGTAAGCTAGAAAAGAAATAGGAAAAACACATATCTGTGTTTCCTCTCCAGGCAATTGCTGTGACCTCCTACAATATTAATATTTTCAATTTCCTTATTAAGGAAAACACAGAGTGGAATAACTCTTGTACGTAGAGCGGGAGTCAGTGAATATTTAAACTAACTCCTCCATTTGTAGAATATCAATACTGTATTGTAATAATTGGTGTCCCAATGATCTAGGATTCATCAGGATGTTGAAGGAATACTTCACCTCAACATCTTAATCGGTCTCAACAATATACTGTGAAAGGATGCACAGAGTATGTTGGAAATTTTATACTACGGTATCATTATATACTGTAGTTTTCTAACTGCTGTATGTTATACAGCAGGAATACTGGCTACTGTATTTCCTTATGCTGTAGTTTTACCAGTATACTACCGGGTTAGGCTAGTACCTGGCGGCACTAGCTGATAGGGAGAGAGAAAGAATGGGGAGAAGGACTTCCGTATTATTATAGTTTAGTACAATAATTGGGAGTGTAGGGGCTATTGCCTTCTACAGCCTTCTTCCCAGAATGAGAATTCAAATGGAAGGGGAGGAATACCTTGATTCTAGCTTCCATCCAGCCACAAATTCTGTTGCCGGCTGTACTGCCCGTTACAAGGTCTGTGGGTGGCAAGCCCAAGAGAAGACTGAAGAATTCTCAACATTATAATGGGTTTCCCACTAGCAGCCGTCAGGGCCGTCTCAACCTTTCCCGAAGCTTTGCATCCGTTAGGGGGATGGTTGAGGCGGTAACCTAACCGCCGTTTGTAGGAACCCAGCCGGTAACCCAGTCAGCCCGGCAAGCGGGGATGATTGTAGAATACCGTCCAAAGGACATTTGTGAAGGCTAAGCTGGCACTAAAGGACAGAAGGGAGAGGGAAAGGGTCTTATATTTTACAGAGGAGAAAGGTGGCGGCAAGTATGCCTCCTACTTTCGGCTGTAAATCAAGAGAGGCCTAGCTTCCTATACTGGCCCCGTCATGGGTGACAGGAATAACAATTC
>NC_090751.1:64913463-64918463 GCF_036898095.1 Palaemon carinicauda
CCTTCTCGTACATCTCATAACCTTACTCTTACCCACATTAACTCTCAACTTCCTTCTCTCACACACACTTCCAAATTCTGTCACTAATCGGCCAAGCTTCTCTTCCGCGTCTGCAACCAGTACAGTATCATCCGCAAACAACAACTGATTTACCTCCCATTCATAGTCATTCTCGTCTACCAGTTTCAATCCTCATCCAAGCACTCGAGCATTCACCTCTCTCACCACTACATCAACATACAAGTTAAACAACTGCGGTGACATCACACATCCCTGTCTCAGCCCCACTCTCACCGGTAACCGATCACTCACTTTATTTCCTATCCTAACACATGCTTTACTACCTTTGTAGAAACTTTTCACTGCTTGCAACAACCTTCCACCAACTCCATATAACCTCATCACATTACACATTGCTTCCCTATCAAATCTATCATTCGCTTTCTCCAGATCCATAAACGCAACATACACCTCCTTACCTTTTGCTAAATCTTTCTCGCATATCTGCCTAACTGTAAAAATCTGATTCATACAACCCCTGCCTCTTCTAAAAAAACCCTGTACTTCTAAGATTGCATTCTCTGTTTTATCCTTAATCCTATTAATCAGTACTCTACCATACACTTTTCCAACTACACTCAACAAACTAATACCCTTTGAAATACAACACTCATGCACATCTCCCTTACCCTTATATAGTGGTACAATACATGCACAAACCCAATCTACTGGTACCATTGATAACACAAAACACATATTAAATAATCTCACCAACCATTCAAGTACAGTCACACCCCCTTCCTTCAACATCTCAGCCCTCACACCATCCATACCAGATGCTTTTCCTACTCTCGTTTCATCTAGTGCTCTCCTCACTTCCTCTCTTGTAATCTCTCTCTCTCATTCCCATCTCCCATCACCGGCACCTCAACACCTGCAACAGCAATTATATCTGCCTCATTCAGTAAACTTTCAAAATATTCCGCCCACCTTTTCCTTGCCTCCTCTCCTTTTAACAATCTTCCATTTCCATCTTTCACTGTCCCTTCAATTCTTGAGCCAGCCTCCCTTACTCTCTTCACTTCTTTCCAAAACTTCTTATTCTCTTTATATGAATGACCTAATCCCTGACCCCACCTCAGGTCAGCTGCCCTCTTTGCCTCAGTTACCTTGCACTCTACTTCCACATTTTTCTCTCTATATTTTTCATACTTCTCTACACTATTACTCTACAGCCATTCTTCAAAAGCCCTCTTTTTCTCTTCCACTTTTACTTTCACTCCTTCATTCCACCATTCACTGCCCTTCCTCATGCTGCCACCAACAAACTTCTTGCCACACACATCACTTGCAATCCCAACAAAATTTTCTTTTACTAACTTCCACTCCTCCTCTAAATTACCAGTTTCTCTATTTTCACTTCGTTATATGCCATTTCCAACCTTTCTTGATACTTACTTTTTACCCTCGGTTTTGTTAGCTCTTCAACCCTCACTAGCTCCCTTTTACATCCACCTACTCTATTCCCCCACTCTTTTGCTACAACTAATTTTCCTTCCACCAAAAAATGATCAGACATACCGTTAGCAATACCCCTAACCATGTGCACGTCTTTCAATCTTCCAAACATTCTTTTAGTTATCAACACATAATCCATTAATGCCCTTTCTACCACTCTTCCATTTGCCACTCTTACCCATGTATACTTGTTTTTATCTTTCTTTTTGAAAAAGATAGAACTTATCACCATCTCTTGCTCAACACACATATCTACCAGTCTCTTACCACTCTCATTTTCACCTGGTATGCCATACTTCCCAATGACACCTTCTACCTCTCCAGCACCCACTCTAGTATTTAAGTCACCCATGACAACTACATAATTCCTTCTACCCAGTCCTTCTACACCCTTAGTTAATTCATTCCAGAACTCATTCCGCTCTTCTTCACTTTTCTCACAACCTGGCCAATACGCACTGACAAAAGACCAACATTCCCTACCCAACCTAACCCTTATCCACATTAACCTAGATGATATCTCCTTCCATTCCAATACATTACCTGTCATACATTCACTCAGCAATAAAGCCACACCCTTTCTTGCTCTTCCCCTTTCAATCCCAGACACTCTACCAGACATTTCACCAAACATCACTTCACCCTTCCCTTTTATCTTTGTCTCATACAAGGCCAACACATCCATCCTTCTATTCCTAAACATACTTCCAATCTCGCATCTTTTACTCTCTATTGTACAACATCCGCGCTCATTTAAACACCCTAAAACTAGAGTGCAGGGAGCAGTCACTCTCCTCCCAGCTCCATCTCGTTGATGATGCTTCAGAGGATTGTAAATACAAGAGAGGGGGTTCCCAGCACCCTCGCCCCATCCCTTTTAGTCACGTTGGCGCTATTCTAATTGTTTTTATGCCCCCGCGGCCACAGGGGGCAGATAGAAAGGAAAATTAATAAACTAAGGGAACAAGGGATAATCGAGGAGAGCAAATCCCCTGGGCTTCTCCAATTGTAGCTGTTAGGAGAAAGGATGGCTCGGTAAGATTGTGTGTTGATTATAGGAAATTGAATGCAGTCACTAAGGATAATGCATTCCCATTGCCCTCAATCGAAGAATTACTTGTAAAAGTACGGGATAGCAAATATTTTACAACTGTTGATTTAAAATCTGGATACTATAAAATACCCATTCAGGAAGACAGTAAATGTAAAACGGCATTTGTAGCTAACGATCAATTATTTCAGTTTAATTTTCTTCCTTTTGATGTTAAAAATGCTCCGAGTCCTTTTTTTAGAGTAATGATGGCAGTTTTGTCGCCCTTAATTGGCCATAATGTTCTCGTTTATTTAGATGATATCATAATTACAGGGAAAACGGCCAAGAACATTATAATATTCGTAAAGTTTTAGAAGCATTGCGACGTAATGGTATGAAAATAAATTTGTCAAGGTGCAAATTTTTCTGTAAACAGGTAAAATTTTTAGGTCACATAATAACCACAGAAGGTATCCAACCCTGTCCCAGTAAAGTAGCGGCTATTACAGACTTCCCCAGGCCACATAACTAAGAAAGTAGCTGGATTCCTTGGGCTCGCTGGGTATAACCGTAAATTCATAAGAGGTTTTCGAGAGATAGCGAGACCCTTAAATGCTTTAAAAAAACAAAAAAGTAATAAATTGGGGAGAGGAAGAAGAAAGTGCCTTTAACCATTTGAAAGCTGCCTTAACTAGAAATGAATTACTCGCATATCCTAGATGATTTGATCGCCCGTTTTTAGTGACAACAGATGCGTGTAGCGTAGCTATTGGTTGCATAGTTTCTCAACGAGATGATAACAGCAGAGAGAGACCCATTTATTTTGCTTCCCTGGCGTTAAAAGGGGCAGAAAAGAATTATAGTACATTTGATCGAGAGGCTTTGGCTATTCTTTGGGTTCTAGAGAGGCATCAGTTCTTTTTATAAGGTCAGTCGATTGAGTTGCAAAGTGACCATCGCCCCTTACATGATTTGTATTATAAAAATGATTTAACCTCTCGTCAAGCGAGATGGATTGAGAGATTGTTGGAGCTTAATATAAAGGGTTTTCACCACATAGAAGGTAAATCTAACAAGGTAGCTGATGCTCTCTCTAGAGGTGCAGTAATAGGAGTAACAACTAGGGCACAAAAGAGGAACGAAGAACGTAACCAAAATAGTGAAGACCACCATCATAATAGAGAAAATAGAGAACAGGATAAGTGTTCTCGTGATGCACATGCAGTAGACGGGAGAGAGAGAGAGATACGAACGGCGAAGGGGAATATATGTGGATGATCGAGGACATGACCAGGGGTGTCCAGAATGAATGCCCTGATGATGCAGGTTTGATCGACTTGAAATGTTGAGACATAAAAGAAGTCCAAGAGGGACAGAAAAAAAGAGGAATGGATGGAAAGAGTGCGAGCAGTGATTAAAGGGGAATCTGAGAGTTATCCGTCATTTCTGATTGTGCCTCGTGAGAAATTTTTTATTGAAAATGATGTCTTATATTTTGCTTACAAGAAGAGGGCAGGGGAATTTTATGCACAGATAGTTCTTCCTCCCTCTTTAATTAATCGAGCCATCCACATTGTACATGCAAGTTCATATGCAGGGCATTTAGGGATTGATAGAACATTAAGGAGAGCACGTGAATCCTTCTTTTGGTTAGGAATGAGAAAATTTATAGAGAATTATATAAAAGGTTGTCATTCTTGTAAATGTTTCAAAGAACATAGAAACACTGTACCAGAAGCCAGAAAGTGGCCGGTTGTTCCCATTAAATTTTATAGAGTGCATATGGATGCAGTAGGACCATTTCCTACTGGGTTAACACAACATAAGTATATACGTGTATTTGTGTATGCATTTACTCGGTTCACTCATAGTTACGCAATGTTGGATAAATCTGCAAATTCATTAGCCCAGTTACTGTGCTCTTTCATTCCTAGGTTTGGTTGCCCAAAAATTTTGATAAGTGATAATGGTCTTGAATTTATAAATAAGGTGGTGAAATCGGTCACAGACTTAATGAAAATTGAACACTTCAGTGACCGCATATAGGCCTTCAGCAAATGGCTTAGTAGAGTCGCATAATAGGGAAGTAGTGCAAATTTTGCATTACTTAGTGGCTGATGACCCCCTTTATTGGCACGCCATGCTTCCTACAGCTGAGCTAGCTTTGAACATTGCATATAATGCTTCGCTTATGGACACGCCTTTCTTTTTAGTGTATGGACAGGATCCTGTGTTACCATATACGGTACTCATTAATTCGCAACAATTGCCAAATTATTCAACTGAGCAATACCGTGTATATTAATCAAATCTATTGAGGAGAGTAATGAACACCACTGAAAGGTTTTTGAAAAGAGCTAATGAAAATCACAGCTCAAAGTATGATGGTTGGTTTCAAAACCGCACCGTTAAAATTATTTGTGGGCAATCTTGTGTATTTGAAATGATT
>NC_090751.1:64925963-64938463 GCF_036898095.1 Palaemon carinicauda
GCCACTTGGATTGACAAATCCTGATGGTAGAAGTTCTTATTGCACTTGTAAAAGACTTAGCTGCCTCTTTCGAAAACGTCTAGATCTTGTGAGGTTTCTAAAGGCTGAAGGTAGCCAGAAGAAAAGCTTGGAGACTAGAAGGGTAACTTTCCAAGAGAGGTTGTTTGAGTAAAACTACTCTTAATGGAAGACTTCTAGGAGAGTCCACCATCCATTCCAGTATCTTTGGGAACCATCCTCTTGAGGGCCAAAAGAAGGCCACTAAAGTCACCTGGTCCCTTCGTGTTTGTGTCACCTTGTAAGGAAATAGAACAAGGAAAACGAACACATTCAGATTGGACCAGACTAATAGGAAAGCGTCTATGTGGACTGCTTCGAGATCTGGCACTGGAGAGCAGTAAGATTCTAGTCTCTTTATCTGTTAAGTCATGAATAGGACTATACAAGCACGACACCAAAGTCGCCACAGATTCTTGCATATTTCTCGATGGAGTGTCCATTCTCCAGCTGAGACTGTTCTTCCAGGAGTTCTTCTCTTTTTTAAAGAACTTTGTTAGAAGGAATACATTCTTCTCCTTAGCCCAGATGAGAAGACTCCTCTCAGTCCCGAAAAGGAACCTCGAGTGGGTTCCGTCTTGCTTGGCAATGAAAGCCAATTCTGTGGTGTGATCGGCATAGACCTGCACCACTTTGTTCCAAACTGACCCTTCAAAGCTTTTTGAGAGCCAACTGGACTGTCAACAGTTCCTTTGGGTGATGAGGAAGCTCTTCTGATCCTTTGTCCAAAGTCCCGAAACTTCCAACTGTCTAGTGTTGCTCCCACCCCGAAACCGAGGTGAGGAGACACAACACAAGGTCTAAGATCCTCTGTTCAAAAGGGGTGACCTTCCGGAAGTTTGACTGGATCGAACCACCACTGAAGGCAACTTCTTATAGCATCCTAAAAGAGATGCATATAGACTCAAGACCTTCTCCTTGTCCCAAAAAGATTGAGGTTGAAATGGAGAGAATAAAGATAACTCACGTAAGGATCAAAGCTTCTAGCTTCTGACTGGCTGGGAATCGAACCCTGATCCAGGAAAACTAGGATGAACAGTGACATAACAATAGGCACCAAGAAAGAATCAGTCTTCCCAGGGAAAAAACCCCCTCCCCCAAGAGGAGAGGTTTCCAAACACACTCATCCACTTCCTCGCAGAACACTTCTGTATCTTAGAAAGATTGCAGTTTCAAGAAGCCTTGCTCCGTTCTAAGAGGAGACGTAAAAGCCCGAAAAAACTTGACTCTGAATCACCATCCTTAAATAAAGTATTTTTTGTGATGGTGTCAGAAGATCTAACGGAAGTAGTGACGTTGTGTTTATCAGGATACATGTATTTAAGGTCCTGACTCCTGGCGTCAAGGAAACCCAGATCACCGCCTATGTCGCTGCGTTGTACTAAGGCTAGACGCTTGATAAAAAACTTTCGTGATCAAAGAGATCGGAACTAATGCGTCCTTGATCTCGACATTTGATTCGACTAGTGTCACCACGAAGTCCGAGGTTCTCATGTTCAATGTCCTGCCTTCTTCAGGATATCCGACGTCGAGCGTCCTGAAAGACGGGGCACCGAGCATCCTGAAAGACGGGGCACCGAGCATCCTGAAAGACGGGGCGCCGAGCATCCTGTAAGACGTGGCGCCGAGCGTCCTGAAAGACGTGGTGCCAAGCGTCCTGAAAGACGAGGCGGCGAGCGTCCTGTAAGACGTGGCGCCGAGCTTCCTGTAAGACGTGGCGCCGAGCGTCCTGAAAAACATGGCGCCGAGCGTCCTGAAAGACGAGGTGGCGAGCGTCCTGTAAGACGTGGCCCCGAGCTTCCTGTAAGACGTGGCGCCGAGCGTCCTGAAAGACATGGCGCTGAGTGTCCTGAAAGACGAGGTGCCAAGCGTCCTGTAAGACGTGGCGCCGAGCTTCCTGTAAGACGTAGCGCCGAGTTTCCTGTAAGATGTGGCACCGAGCTTCCTGTAAGACATAGCGCCGAGCTTCCTGTAATACGTGGCGCCGAGCTTCCTGTAAGACGTGGCGCCGAGCGTCCTGTAAGACGTGGCGCCGAGCGTCCTGTAAGACGTGGCGCTAAGCGTCCTGGTGTCAGAAGAGACTCGTCTAGTTGACAGGAATACGCAATTCTTCTGAAAGGTTCAAAGTTATCTGAAAATCCTTCATGAAGATCGTAAGAAAGAGCTCTGATAAATCAATCGTCCAGATACAGGGAGGCTCTGATGTCTCGAGTGCAGTATTCTGCTACATTTAGCAAAAGTTTAAATGCAAAGCCTGCCTCTTAAACTCCTCTCTAGAACTGTGAGAGAGATCTATTGGAGCAAAAACTAAAGGAGGTTTTCCTATGAAAGGAAATTGTAATCCTCCTTCAGAAGATGTACTGACCACAGGTCTGCTCCCCTCTTCTCCCAAGATTGCCAGAAGTTATGTAGTCTGGCTCAACTGCCTGACAGCGAAAACAGTCATACTCTGTTTTGCCTTGTGACCAGGCTAACATGAGACTTTAAATAGTTCATGATTTTGATGTCTCCATAGAGAACTTTGACTTCTGAACGAAGGCATTGAGAGCAGTTACATCCAGGACCGGATAAAAGCCTCCCTCTCCCAAAAGAGAGACATTTGATGTTGCAGAGTCTGTTTTGCAGAGAGGTCTTATCAGAGTAACTAACAAAGGAGGTTTCACTAGGAAAAAGATTTCGCATCCATCCTAAAGGAATAGCACGGACCTCAAAGTTATCCTGCCCCATTGTCTGGATCCCTTAAGAGATTCAGCGATCCACCCAGGGGGCTGTAAAAATCTCTGTGGGGCTGCCACAAGGTCCTCGACCTTAACGTGGTTAGACCTCCACCCTTGCTATCCTGGAATACCTGATAAGGAAGCTGGCTTCATAAGTTTATATGTCTCATTTACCTGCATTCCTTGAGAGACTCAGCAATCCACTCAGGGGGCTGTAACAGTCTCTGTGGGGCTGCCACAAGGTCCTCGACCATAACGTGGCTAGACCTCCACCCTATATGACATATCTGTTTTAGACGTTTTGACGTTGTTACTGTTTTAAGAATGATTTATTGTTAAATTATTCTCATCATTTATTATCTCCTTATTTCCATTCCTCACTGGGCTATCTTTTCCTATTGGAGCCCTTGGGCTTAAAGCATCTTACTTTTCCAACTAGGGTTGTAGCTTGGCTGGAGACAATAATAAAAATAATCTCGTACCTCAGATACAAGATCTAGAGGCCAGATTATTCAGAGGAAAAAAGAAAGCTGTCTTTCCTTGGTGCTTCTGAGACTCTAAACAGTCTTCCACCATCCTTAAAGCTTCATTGATGACCACGTGTAAATTCAGAGGGTGGCGAACGTGGAGCAACAGGCATAAAATAATTTGGAAACTAATCATAAAATATTTCATGAGTTTCTAAATCAACTGAATGACAAAAGGAATAAGGATCTTCTCCTTCTGAGAATCTCAAATTCAACAGGAGAAAAGTGATCACCAAAGTCTTCTACTGACAAAGATCTTGTAAGACGTGGCGCCGAACGTCCTGAAAGACGAGGCGCCGAGCGTCCTGAAATACGAGGCGCCGAGCATCCTGAAATACGAGGCGCTGATCGTCCTGAAATACAAGGCGCTGATCATCCTGAAAGACGTGGCGCCGATCGTCCTGAAAGACGTGGCGCCGAGCGTCCTGAAAGACGAGGCGCCAAGTGTCCTGAAAGACGAGGCGCCGATCGTCCTGAAAGACGAGGCGCCAATCATCCTGAAAGACGTGGCGCTGAGGGTCCAGAAAGACTTAGCGCCGAGCGTAAAATGATCTTCATTACGTCACTCGGCGCGTTCAGTTCATCAGAGGGTTCTCGTGGCCGACTGGCGCTCTTGAACAAGAACCGTGTCTATGTTGGTTCGTAAGCATTATAGTATTGCTATTATTAGCAAATGTGATGCAATGTAAGACTCTAACAGCAATGTTAGTAGCTTAACGTCCAACGCTTTTTGCTTTCCCATGGCAAAGGCGAGCATTCTTGGGAACGTCAACAGGAACGCTTGAGAGGACGTCTGCTCGTGAGCTAACGCCTCTCGTTTCCTTTGGCCGATCGACATTCCTTCTCCCAGCGGTTGGGGAGCTTGGAAGAGGTCTAAAGCTAGGAAAAAACGTCCACTGTGCTGAATAAATTCACTGCACTAATTTAGCACTGAAACTTGCACTTTTAACTCTTACACAAAAGACCATAATTAGTCCTGCCCGTTGTGATAGATCTTTCTCTACTGCCAAGGGCTTGAATGAGAATGCAAAATCGTTTCTAGTTCTTGCTATATAAAAATGTAACAAAATATTTTTTATAAAATATTACTGATATTTTCATTGTAAATAAATGTTTGAACACACTTACCCGGTAGTCACATATAACTACCGGTAAAGATAAATGTTATACATACTCACCCGGTAGTTATATATAACTACCGGGAAAGTTACATGTTATATGACTCAAATGAACAGATATAGGAATAACATATATAAATGTAAACAACCCTTAATTCTTAAAGGTTCCCAAAAATAGTGATTTGTTATTATTAAAATTAACAGATATCGCAATAACGTATATATATATATGCAAACAACCCTTAAATCTTAAGGGTTTCCATAAATAGTGGATCGCTACATTTTACAATCGGAACACATATGTGAATATACGAATAATACTAGAATCCCAACATCAAAAGAAAATAAACAACGATATCAAGAATTGTTGGGACTGCATCGTATTTTCATGAGAACTACGCAGCGAAAATTAACAATACGCTAGTTCTATTTAATCTTTGAAAATAGTATCGATGATTTAAAGAACGAATACTAAAAACACAAAAATTTCTTAAAAATTAATATAATCTTTTTATATTAAAAGTTAAATACTTGTTGTAAGTTAGATTTCCTTTTCATTCTTTACAAGAAAAAGCAAAGAAAAGAATTATGCAACAAATTACGTAGCACTATGTTGCTTACGTCACATGATTGTGACGTCATAGGGATGCTGGAACGATCTCCGCCATCATGTTAAAGAGTAGGTTCGTAAGTTTTACAGTAGGGGAAAAAAACTCCCCTTCCTACCTCTGTTAAGATACAAATGTAGTTAAAGCACTAACACTCAGTAAAAATAAAATCCAACCAGCAAAGGCTAAAAATAAATTGTACATCACCAAGATAACTGTAATATGACAAATTCGGAGATAATTTGTATCTTTCCTAATCATACAAACCTTAGCTATTTACATTGGGTTTACTTTCGGCGTAGCTGAAATTGACGAGCCAATAGATTTTAACGAGGGTTAACTACCCCCGCGCTAGTTAGCGGGGGTAGGGGAAGGGGTAGCTTGCTACCCCTCCTCCCCACCCCACACACCGGTGATTTGCTTCACTTCACTTAGAGGTAGGACTTGACTTGGGGGACAGGGCCGGCGGGCAAATATGTGTAAATAGCTAAGGTTTGTCTGGTTAGGAAAAATACAAATTATTTCCGAATTTGTCATTTGTTCCGTAACCGAAATACAAACCACGCTATTTACATTGGGTGACTTACCCCTTAGGAAGGGTGGAAAGTCCCCAGCCTTACTGACTTTGGCTTTACCCGAGGACTTCGACTCCAACTGAGTAGCACTCGAGAAAAGGAGTCCCTGCACCTCACAAGTTCCTCGCTACACAAGGAACGTGTGGCCTACATAAGTTGTGTGTGGAGTAAAGAGCGTGACTCGTCCTATGAAGTTGACCTTGAGACCTTCAGATAGGAATCCAGGATAGGACGTTCGCAATACCACCTTGTCAGGGTATGGGGGACGCGGCATTATTAAGCTTAATACTAGGAGCACAAGGAAGCATGGTTTACCTGCAGAGGTTCAGGTCAGCTATGCGGAGACCAGGATGCTGCTTCCCCAAGAGAGGGGAGGATGAAGAAAGAAGTAAGGGCCAGACATACTCTTTCATTCACGCAGACTAAAACCTACTGCTACTTGTCCATAAAGGAGCCTGAGGCTAGACCAGCTGTTGTGCAGCCACCACAGGGCCGATAGAAAAAATATCGAGGCTCCTGTGGGTCACGTCCTGCAGGTAGTGGGCTGTGAAGGTCGTCTGACGCTTCCAGACCTCAGCTTGAAGTACCTGCGTCACAGAGAAGTTTCTCTTGAAGGCCAGGGACGTAGCGATGCCCCTGACGTCGTGTGCCCTAGGGCGACGTGACGGAGGAGAGTCCGGATTCAAGGCGTGATGGATAACCCTTCGAATCCGAGCCGAGATGGTTTTCTTGGTGACTCTCCTCTTCGTCCTGCCTTTGCTAACAAACAATGCTTGCACCTGAGGACGAACTGCAGCTGTTCTCTTCAAGTAACACCTCAGACTCCTCACTGGACATAATAGCAGCTGGTCTGGGTCGCTTGTCACAGAACGGAGACTCGTGACCCTGAAAGAGTCAAACCGTGGGTCCGGCACTCCAGGGTTCTGAATCTTGGCAACAAACTCAGGGACGAACCTGAACGTTACCTCCCAATCCCCTTGAATGGGCGACGTCGTACGAGAGACCATGAAGTTCACTAACTCGTTTGGCAGAGGCCAGAGCGAGCAGGAAAGCCATCTTCCAAGACAGGTGGCGATCAGAGGCCCGGCGTAATGGTTCGAAGGGAGGTCTCTTAAGAGCCCTGAGAACCCGAACCACGTTCCATGGAGGAGGTCTAACTTCCGACTGAGGGCAGGTAAGCTTATAGCTACGTATGAGTAGAGAGAGTTCCAGCGAGGGAGAAATGTCCACTCCTTTCAGCCTAAAAGCCAAGCTTAATGCTGAGCAATAGCCTTTCACCGCTGAGACCGAAAGGCGCATTTCCTCCCGCAAATAAACGAGAAACTCTGCTATTGCTGGAATAGTGGCATCGAGTGGAGAGATACCCCTCCCACGACACCAACCACAGAAGACTCTCCACTTCGCCTGGTAGACTCCCTCAGAGGACTTTCGCAGGTGCCGAGACATTCTCTCTGCAACCTGTTGTGAAAAGCCTCTCTCCGTGAGGAGACGCTGGACAGTCTCCAGGCGTGAAGCCGAAGCGAGGCTACGGCTTTGTGGAAGATGTTGCAATGTGGTTGTCTGAGTAGCTCGTGTCGTGGGGGAAGTTCTCTCGGGAGCTCCGTCAGGAGCTGCAGAAGATCCGGGAACCATTCCGCGTGATGCCATAGCGGAGCTATCAGAGTCATCGACAAGTTGACCGATAGTCTGGTCCTGTTGAGCACCCTTCTCATCAAACAGAATGGTGGGAAGGCGTACACGTTGATGTTGTCCCACCGTTGTTGGAAAGCATCTTGCCAGAGTGCCTTGGGGTCCGGGACTGGGGAGCAGTACAGAGGCAGTTTGAAATTCAAAGCTGTCGCGAACAGATACACGGTCGGGGAACCCCACAAAGTCAGGACTTTGTTGGCTATCTGAGGATCCAAAGACCACTCGGTACTCACTATCTGCGAAGCCCTGCTCAGACTGGCTGCGAGCACATTCCTCTTGCCAGGAATGAAGCAAGCTGATAGTGTTATCGAATGGACTTCGGTCAACCTCAGAATCTCTACTGCAAGATGGGATAGCTGCTGCGAAAAAGTACCTCCCTGCTTGTTGATATAAGCCACTACCGTGGTGTTGTCGGTCATCACCACCACGGAGTGACCCGCCAGGGTCTGTTGGAACTGTTGAAGAACCAGGAAAACGGCCTTCATTTCTAGCAGGTTGATGTGCAGGTACTTTTCTGATTCTGACCAAAGGCCTGAGGTCCTCTGGTTCAGAATGTGCGCCCCCACCCTTCTTTTGACGCGTCCGAAAACATTGTCAATTCCGGGGGGAGGACGAGAAGATCCACTCCCTTTCGCAGGTTCTCGTCGACCAGCAACCACCGCAGGTCCGCCTGTTCCGAAGGTCCTATCGGGACCAGGAAGTCCGGGGAATCGGATCCTTGATTCCACCGGGACTTGAGCCGCCACTGCAGGGATCTCATCTTGAGACGGCCGTTTGGAACCAGACGAGCCAGGGAGGACAGGTGACCTAAGAGACACAACCACGATTGGGCAGGAAGCTCTTCTCGCCTGAGGAAGGGTTCCGCCACCCTCCTCAGCCTTGCTATCCTGTCGTCTGATGGAAAGGCTTTGTGGAGATTAGTGTCTAACAACATGCCTAGATAAACCAGTCGTTGGGACGGCTGCAGAGAGGATTTCTAGAGATTTACCACGATCCCCAGATCCTGGCAAAGTCCCAGAAGCCTGTCTCGGTGTCGAAGAAGGGTCGACTCCGATTCTGCTAGGATCAGCCAGTCATCCAGATAGCGTAGGAGACGGATGCCGTTCCTGTGCGCCCAAGACGAAATCAGGGTAAACACTCTGGTGAACACCTGAGGTGCTGTGGAGAGACAGAAGCACAGCACCTTGAACTGGTAGATCTTGCTGTCTAGGCTGAATCTCAAGTACTTCCTGGAAGACGGATGGATTGGGATCTGGAAGTACGTGTCCTTCAGATCCAGTGTGCAAATGAAGTCTTGTGGTCTCACCACAAGTCTGACCATGTCCGCTGTCTCCATGCTGAACGGAGTTTGCTTGACAAACTTGTTCAGAGCCGAGAGGTCGATGACGGGTCTCCAGCCTCCAGACGCCTTCTTTACAAGAAAGTGTCGACTGAAGAAGCCTGGGGAGCCGTCGACGACCTCCTGGAGAGCATCCTTCTTGAGCATGGTCTTGACTTCCGCCTAAAACGCCTAGCCCCTTTACCGATCCCATGGCATAGGAGCTCAACGACACTGGATTCGCTGTCAGGGAAGGTTGAGATGTCGTGAATGGGACGCAATACCCTTGGCCGATCACGGAGACCGTCCAAGCATCGGCCCCATGTTGCTGCCACCTGTGCACGCAACTTTGAAGGCATCCCCCCACAGGTGGACACTCCTTGCGTTTGCGGCCGCAGCCGCTCCCTCTAGGAGTCTTGCCTCCCTTGGAGGACTTACCGCCCCTCTTGTCCTTGGCAGGAAAGGGCTGGGGCTTAGACACCACTTTCTTAGCTGCCGGCGCCTGCTTCGGTGTCTTGCGAGGCTGCTGCTGATGTTGCTGCGGAGCTGGAGGCTTGTAGGGCCGAGATGCAAGGGCCCTTTGGAGGAGGGAGTCCAGGCTAGACTTCCTCCACCTCTCAGCTGTTTGTTCCATATCTTGGGACTCAAACAAATTCCCCCCAAGGAGGGAGGCGCGTCTGAGCCTGCAGACATCCACGGCGGGGACCTTCGGATGGATCTTCTCGGTCACCGTATCATGACGCTTCAGCACCGAGTTGGCCCACAGGTTGGTAACCTGATGTGCCAGGAACTCGATGGAGCGAGTGCCCAAGAGGAGGAAGGTCTCCAGGGACTTCCTATTGCTCTCCTTAGACAGATCCTCGGAGCGCAATAGGATGCCCAGAGAACCTAGCCAGACATCCAGCCACGAAGTGGCCTGCATGGCACACTTCGCGACCTTCTCATGGCTTAGGATCTCCGACGCCGAGAACGTCACCTGCCGGGCGGAGAGCTTCTCAAGAGGAACTCCCCTAGTAAGCTCTTCTACCGAATGGTGGAAGGGAAGAGCGAGGCTAGACTCCCCCATGATCTCAAAATACCTCCTCTGCTGGAGACGAGGAGGTGGGAGGAGTTTGTTCCCGGCAGAGGAACGACTAGAGGAAGCGAGAACTGCGAGCTGAGCGTTGGCCCTGGCTCTGGCACTCTTCAGCCCCTGGGACCAAGGCAGAGCGGCGCTGGCCTTTGGGGGCTTCTGAGTTCCATAAACCTGATCCAGGACCGTGTCCTTGCCTTCACGCGGGGTGATCACAGGGTCCATGAACCCGTTGAGCTGTCTCATCAGGCCCAAGACCTGCCAGAAGGCATGCTCAGACTCTTGCTGCTCTCCTCCCGGCGGACTGGCAGCTAAGTCTCCTGTTCCCGGAAGCTCTTCTTGGGGAGACACGTGGACGTTCTCCCGGGGTCTGGCTGTTTCCTGACGAATACATGAAGAAGACTTCGGCAACGTCTTGGAGTCCTTGGGTTCCCTCCTGGGCGGGATACAAGACTCCAGCAAAGAGGTCTGGTAGGCACCTTCCGCGCGAGACGATTCTCCTCCACGAGGAGGTGACTCCCCCCTTGGTGCCGAGGGGGAGACCGCCTCCTCACTGGATTCTCCCGAGGACGGAGAAGCCTCGTCTACGGGAGAAGGGGACGGAGCCTTCCTGACGGACCTCTTAGGAACCAACTTCTCCCTCGGAGAAGTCACCACGAAGTCCACTCCTCTCCTCCTCTTCAGCGGGGGCGAGGCCATCGCTGGCTTGTGTCCTAGATCGGCGAGTGCCGGCTTCATAGCCTTTAATAACGCCCGCATCAGAGGACCAAACCAGGACTGCCGAGACACGGACACAGAGTCCGAAATCCCCGCTGGAGGGAAGGGGATCGGGCGATCCTTCGGAGTGGACACCACTGGACCTGCCTGCAAAAAAGAAGGTGAAGAAAGTTGCCTTGACCTCTCCGAAGGTCCTTTGTCCTGCAAAAGAGACCTGCGCTTAGGTGGAGGCGATCCCAACTACGACCTGGCGACACGCATCCCTGCTGCTGCCGCGAGCTGCGAAACCCGACGCGAACGGGGTCGTGCTGACACTCGCGCGAGGGTGATACTAAAGAGTCGCGCGTGAGGGGCTGTTGGTGCACGGGCGCGCAGTCGCGCGGAGACAAACGAGCAGGGGGCGATCGCGAGCGGGCGAATGGGCGAGCGGGCGCGTGGGCAAGCTGGCGAGTGAGCGCGTTGGCGAGTGAACGCCCTGGCGCGTGGGCGAACGATAGCGCTCAGGAGACCGCTGAGGGCCAGGGGACCGATAGTGTCCTGGAGACCTGCGACGCGTTGGCGAGCGATGGCGAGTCGGCGATCGATGGCGCGTTGGCGAACGCTGGCGCGCAGGCGAGGGATGGCGCGTTGGCGCGTTGGCGCGTGGGCGAGCGATGGCGCGTAGGCGAGGGATGGCGCGTTGGCGCGTGGGCGAGCGATGGCGCGTAGAACGTGCAGGCGAGCGACCGCGCGTGAGCGAGCTGATCGCAGGGGACCTATGTTTCTCCAGATCTGCTGTGCGCTGACGCGTAGGAGAGCGCTTGCGCGCAGGCGATGGATCGCAAGGGGGATCTGAAGATCGCCGGCACTCAGGGGAACGCTGACGCGCTGGTGATCGTTGACGCGCAAGAGATCGCTGACGAGCAGGAGAACGTGGACGCGTCGGAGATCGCTGGCGCGCTGGAGAACGCTGGCAAGCAGGGAGACGGTACGTAGAAGACTGTGCAGGAGCTATTGGCGCGATGCGCAAAGGCGAACGCTCGCGAGTGGGCTCAGGAAGAGGAGGCGCGTGGGTGTGCAGGAACTCTAGATGTACGCGCAGGAGACCCCGCGCATTGCTGCGCAGGAGAAAGCTGACGAGCAGGATCATGAGGGCGAGGAGAAGTTGAGTCCTTGCCCATGTCCTGAACCGGAGTTCTGGGGCGCGTGGGCGAGCGTGGGCGCACGGCGCGTGTCAGGAACTGGAAGCGCAGGTGCGCGTTGACGAGCAGGAGATCTAGTGCGCTCAGGAGACCGTTGGCGCGCTGGGCGCGTAGCAGGAACAGGAGGATGTTCGTTGTCCTTAGGAGAGCGCTGGCGAGCAGTAGGGCGTTGATCATCAGAAGAGCGCTGGCGAACAGGAGAGCGCTGGCGAACAGGAGAGCGCTGACGAACAGGAGAGCGCTGGCGATTAGGAGAGCGCTGACGAGCAGGAGAGCGTTGGTGCGCTTCTACGCGTGAACGCGCAGAAGGGCGTGCAGGGGAACCCTGACGCGCAAGGGGAGTGCCCACACCGTGGGCAACATCCCTTTGCCCAGAAGGGACCGGTGCCCATCGGCTGACGAGATCAGAAGACTGCTGGCCATCTGCACAAGAAGTAAAAGATCTGGAAGTCGTGGGAGAACGTGAACGATCCCCGGAGAGGTCTAAGGACATGGCTGCTACAGACTGTTTCCGGCGAGGAGAGTCCCCATCGGAGGACGGAGGAGGAGAAGACTCGAAAAGGCGCCTCTTGACACCCTTATAGGGAGACGGGAGGCCCTTGCGGCGAAGCGGACGATGACCCTTACGGCGAAGGCGGCCACGAGGGAGGTCGTCAGGATCATCAGTCCTCCGAAGAGGAGTCTCAGCCAGAGTGCTCCCCCGAGGGGGAGACTTAGCCGCAGGAGAGCCCGTAGGACCCCCTTCCCCCTCCGAAGGATGTACAGAAGGGGGAGGAGAGCCTTCAGCAACGTCATCAACATCAGGAGCCGCAGAGGTTTCACCAGACTCGTCGGAAGCCTCTGCCACAACGACGTCGACGATAGACAGAGGATCTACCTCTGCTATCACCGGTGACTGCTTGACAGCAGCCCCTAACTGAA
>NC_090751.1:64943463-64970963 GCF_036898095.1 Palaemon carinicauda
TATCTCAGAGGAGACTGAGAACAATCTCCTAGTGGAGGAGTTGGATCAGGCGGAAGAAGTTCCACCTGAACCACAAACTGAGAAAGCCGATACGATTTCGGTGTCATCGGCCACAGGGAATGAACCGGTGCCTTCTACTTCCTCCACTGCGCCCCAACTGGATTCGCTTATGAGTACTTTGCACCCGTTGCTGTCCATGGTGCAAGACATGCAACAGAAATCGACCGAGAAGGAGGCCTCTTTTCAGACCGAGATACAGCAACTGGTTGCGGCACGTTTGGCTCCGAAGAAGCCAAACGTTAAGGATCTCCCTGCCTTCTCTGACGTTAACCCTTGGAGGTACGCAGAGCACATGCCCACGTCGGGCGGGAAGATCTTCCTCTCGGATAAACTGGGTACTGTCCCAATAGAGGAAATTGAATTCTGGCCCAGCAAAGGGACCTACCCGGATTGCTACGTCCGTCTCAATACGGAACCCGCATCCAAAGAGGAGACAGAGCCCAAGGAAACGATTGTCCTTGAACTCTCTTAGGCTCAGGCCTTATTTACCACCACCTTAAAGGAGGGCCTATACTAGCTCTAAGGTGCCGGCTCTCAGCAAGAAGCACCTGTCCTTCATTGCTGATCCTCAACGTGCCTTTCCCTTTATGGACAAAGGGCTCAAGGCAGCCTTAAAGGCAGTCGAGGCAGGGAAACCTGGCCCTACACTGGAAGAGTGTAGACCCTTCTCCCTTGCCTTCCCATCAGTGGATGCACACTGGAAGGATGTTCACAACACCTTCACAGTCTGGAAGCTGGAGGCAGATATTGCCGGACGACAGTTCAGCGAAGACCTCCCGAAGCTGTCGGACTTTCTCTTGCGTAGAGAGCAGGAGACAAAAGAACGCTTAGCCTCTTCTTTGTCTCTACAGACTGGCCTGGAGACAATGGCAAGCTTCCCAGATAAACCAGACATGTACATGGTCTTCGTCAAAGCCCATCTGGCGATGGTGACTAAAGACCTGTACAACTTTATTAGAGCCAGAAGGGCTTGCAGAGAGTTCGTATTCGCCTCGGCTGCTGTGAGGCACGAACCCAGGAAGCTGATAGCTTCCAACATCTGGGGAAAAGACCTCTTCCCAAGTGAAGTGGTCAAAGAGGTCGTGGACAAAGCCGCCGCCACTGAAAACAGGAACCTCCTTTTCAAGTGGGGCTTGTCCACCAAAAGGAAATCTTCAGCTGACGAGGGTCCCCAGCCAAAGAATAGATCAAAATGACCTAGAGTGCCCTCTCGGCCTAAGCAGCAACAGCAGCTTCCCGCGGCCATGGTGCCCCAGACGGTGGCACAACCACCCACCACCTTTCAACTGGTGCCCCAAACTCTGGCGACTCAGTCACCAGTGTTCACCCCAGTGTTTGAAAGGCAGTCTACGACCTTTCGGCCTAAGTCTCGAAGATCCTTTCAAGGCTCCTCCAGACGCCCCTCCAGAGGTAGGGGCAACAGGGGTGGACGTGGCCAAGGAGGTAAATCCTCCTCCTAGCACTCAAAGTGAGATGCTACCTGTAGGAGGGAGACTCTTCTACTTCCGGGATCGTTGGACCTTCGATCCCTGGGCCCACAGCCTAATCGAGAACGGACTAGGGTGGAGTTGGAGCTCAACTCTACCAACCTTCCCTCAATTCTTCCAACACTGAACCCCCATATTGGAAGAATATGTTCAGGAACTCTTGAACAAAAGAGTTATACGGAAGAAGAAGTCCGTCAGATTCCAAGGAAGGCTATTTTGTTTTCTGAAGAAGGACTCGGAAAAGCTCAGAGTAATTCTGGACTTGTCACCACTCAACAAGTTCATAGTGAACTACAAGTTCAAAATGCTGACGCTTCAACACATCAGGACCCTGTTGCCCAAACGGGCATACATAGTCTCCATAGACATGACGGATGCATAATGGCACGTTCCGATCAGCCGTCAAGTTTCCCCCTACCTGGGATTCAAACTACAAAGAAGACAGTATGTCTTCAGAGCCATGCCCTTCGGACTAAACATAGCTCCAAGGGTATTCACCAAGCTTGTAAATGTAGTCATTCATCAACTACGCCTAAAAGGAATCCAGGTGGTAGCCTAGCTGGACAACTAGCTGGTGTGGGCAGCATCCAAAGAAGAATGCAGGCAAGCCTCCATGGAAGTGATCCAGTTCCTGGAACACTTGGGATTCAAGATCAATCGGGAAAAATCCCGACTGTCTCCAGCTTAGAAGTTTCAGTGGCTGGGCGTCCACTGGAACTTGCAGTCGCACTGCCTTTCCATTCCATCACAGAAACGGAGAGATAGCGGGATCTGTCAAAAGCCTTCTTCGATCCGCAAGGATATCAAGAAGGCAACAGGAGAGAGTGTTGGGGTCTCTCCAGTTCGCCTCAGTGACAGATCCAGTATTGAGAGCACAATTAAAAGATGCATCAGGAGTCTGGAGAAAATACGCATCAAACGCTCGAAGAGATCTAAAAAGACCGACACAAAATCGTCTGCGATCCCTACTCAAGCCATGGTCTGAGGCCAAGAACCTAAAGAACAGGGTTCCCTTACAACCACCTCCACCTAGTCACCGTTCACACGGATGCCTCGAAAGACGGGTGGGGAGGTCACTCTCACCATCGGAAAGTCCAAGGAACCTGGTATCCCCTCTTCAAAACCTTCCGCATAAACTTCCTGGAAGCCATGGCAGTTTTTCTTTCCCTAAAGAAACTGAAACTCCGCTGCTCAATCCACATCCGTCTGGTTCTAGACAGCGAAGTCATAATGAGATGCCTAAATCGACAGGGCTAGAGATCGCCTCACATAAATCAAGTGATACTAGCCATCCTCCGCTTAGCGGAGAAGAGATGGCACTTGTCAGCAGTCCACCTTCAAGGGTTCCGCAATGTGACAGCAGACGCTCTATCCAGAACCAAACCAATAGAGTCAGAATGGTCCCTAGACGCAAAATCGTTCTCCTTCATCCTACACAAGGTCCCAGGACTGCAGATAGACCTCTTCGCAACGAGCGACAACAAGAAGCTACCCCGGTATGTAGCCCCGTACGAGGATCCTCTAGCGGAAGCAATGGATGCACTGTCCATAGATTGGAACAGATGGTCCAAGATCTGCCTATTCCCTCCAACCAACCTTCTGCTGAAAGTCCTCGACAAGCTGAGATCCTTTCGGGGGACGGCAGCAATAGTGGCCCACAAGTGGCCCAACAGCGTTTGATTCCCCCTGGTAACGGAACTACACCTGAAACTGATCCCGTTGCCGGACCCAGTTTTGACTCAGCAAGTGCAGAAATTGATTGTCTCAGCTTCATCAGTGAAAACCCAGAACCTTCATCTCATGATTTTCTCGCCTTAGCGGTCAAGAAACGGTTTGGGATTTCTAGGGAGAGTATCAACTTCCTAGAAGAATACAAGTCAAAGTCAACTAGAAGACAATATGAGTCTTCCTGGAAAAAATGGGTGGCCTTTGACAAAGCGAAGAAACCTAAGGAGATTACTACGGACTTCTGTTTGTCCTTCATCCATCTTCATGAACAAGGTTTAGCAGCCAATACGATTACTACATGTAAATCCGCCCTGGCCAGACCAATACTTTATGCCTTCCAGGTAGACTTTTCCAACGAAATCTTCAACAAGATCCCTAAAGCCTGCGCAAAACTTCGGCCCGCAGCCCCTCCTAAGCCCATTTCGTGGTCTCTGGACAAGGTTCTTCACTTTGCATCAACTCTGAACAATGAAGATTGTTCAATAAAGGACTTGACTCAAAAGGTGATATTCTTATTTGCACTAGCCTCAGGAGCCAGAATTAGCGAAATAGTGGCCCTCTCGAGGGATGATGGCCACATTCAGTTCACAGACAATGGAGATCTGAACCTCTTTCCGGACCCGACGTTTCTCGCCAAGAACGAGCTGCCCACTAAAAGGTGGGGTCCCTGGAGAATCTGCCCTCTGAAGGAAGAAGCATTCCTCTGACCAGTGGAATGCCTAAAGGTCTATCTTCGTAGAACTTCAGACTTTAAGGGAGGTCAGCTTTTCAGGGGAGAGACTTCCGGTTCAACGTTATCCTTGAAACAGATTAGGGCGAAAATCACCTACTTCATTCGCAGAGCGGATCCAGACAGTACACCCGCAGGTCATGATCCGAGGAAGGTTGCCTCGTCTCTGAAATTCTTCCAAACGATGTCGTTTGAAAGTCTTCGTACTTATACTGGATGGAAGTCCTCGAGGGTCATCTTCAAGCACTACCGGAAGCAATTACAAGAAATTAAGTTTCATGTGGTGGCGGCGGGCAGTGTAATAAAACCCGCTGCTTGATTACTGCGAAGAACAGTGCACTATTAGGGACTTATAGTGAAGGCTGTACACGATAGACTCGTAAGACATATCGTGTTGAGTTTTGTGTTTAAGTGATAACACTATAGACTGTTCTCCCTACACAGGTGATATTAAGCATAATAAACTAACACAAGTGCCAGGCATTCTTATATGCACAGTGTTTTTAGTAACAACATATTGTATAGCGAAACTGCATATTTCCCTTGAGTGGCTAATGTTTTCCTTTTCACGCATACCCCTTTTTATACTGTTATTACTGTTTATGCTTGTATGTAGAATTATTCAACATACATTGTAATTGTTTACTACCATGATTTCTATTTTGTAATAAACAATAGAACGAATATTTGCGTCTCTTTCGCCTCAAATATTTATTTAAATAGTTATTTAAATGTATAAGTCAGAGCATCCTTGACTCTTTTGATATTTAAGTCAATACCAGAACTAAGATTCATGGTGTTCCAGGCAAACAGGTAAGATCTTGTTGTACTAGACTGTTCATTTTACGGCTTAAAGTGTTTCTACACATATATAAACCTGTCCATCTCTTCACGACAGACCCGGGAGTTACAGTAATCTGCCCAACCCAATTCCATCCCAGTACAGACTATGCTTTATGTATATGTTGACACTAATATACAAACTGTTTGCTAGATTGTTCCCTGAACTCACAATCCTCGGGTTTTTTCCTCGAGTCTACCCAGACACTTCCCTGTAGGGGGCAGGAAGCACTGACATATTTTATGATCAGCTGATCGATGTATAACGGTAACATCAAGTGTCTCTAGGTCTAATGACCGAAGAGGAAAGATTTAGCTCGAGATGAACGGCTCTATTGGAAATCCACAGATACATTAATGCTCTGGTACACTTCCATCACGACGACATGGCCTGAGCCCAAAAAACGGATTTTGAGCGTAGCGAAAAATCTATTTTTGGGTGAAGTAGCCATGTCGTCATGATGGACCCACCCTCTTTTGGGACAGAAGGATAATGAATCCCTCCCTATACTACTGTATCTGCAACACCTACAAAGCTACAAAGAATGACGGTGGCGCCTCGCTGTGGCGGACAGGCGCACTATTTGCAGAGCAGTAGTGATTCGTCGAGAGCGATGTCTCTGGAACGACTCACCTTATTCTTGCCTCTCTTTCCCCTCGTAGTGAAAGCTCTATTGGGGGTGTAGATAGCCATGAGACGTGTCAAGAATACGTCCTCTGATATTACGCGATATCCCTTCGTAAAATTTTAAGGGATATTCGCTCCAGGAGTTAGAATTCTGGATACCTTTGGTAAATTCTCTGGGATATATCACTGTAGTCAAATATACCTAGGAAGCTACCTTCGAAGGAACTTCCATCAGGACGACATGGCTACCTCACCCAAAAATAGATTTTTCGCTACGCTCAAAATCCGTTATATATAAATATAAATATATATATATATATATATATATATATATATATATATATATATATATATATATATATATATATATATATATATATATATATATATATATATATATATATATATATATATATATATATATACATATATATATGCATACATATATATACAGACACATATATATACATATACAGTATATACATATATATATATATATATATATATATATATATATATATATATATATATATATATATATATATATATATATATATATATATATATATATATATATATATATATATATATATATATACTGTATATATATAACGGATTTTGAGCGAAGCGAAAAAATATATTTTTGGGTGAGATAGCCATGACGTCCTGATGGAAGGTTCTTTCAGTAGCTTCCTTGGGTATATTTGACTACAGTGGATATTCCCAGAGAATTAAACTAAAGGTTACCACAGAATTCTAACTTCTGGTGTGAGTACCCTAAAGGTTTCCCTCTAGAATATCGTATATCAACAGGGGACGCATGTATTAACATAGCTATCTGCACCCCATATAGAGTTAACACTTCGATATGGAAAGGTGGTTGAGTAACTGGGGAGCCGTTCCACAGTTACACTCATCCGTGGCTGCTTTTGGTACTCGAGGCGTAAACAAACGGGCGCCATTGCTAAATGACGTCACGTCCGTCCTCATCCTGAGCCCAGCTTCTGCTAATCTCCATGATACAGCAGGTCAGGGCGGGGCCTGAAAGGCTGGTCTAGAATAGACGGGAGGGTCCATCAGGACGTCATGGCTATCTCACCCAAAAATAGATTTTTCGCTTCCCTCAAAATCCGTTTTTTGGGCTCAAGCCATGACGTCCTGATGGAAGTGTACCAGAGAATTAATGTATCGTGGAATTTTTCCCCTTTTTTAATGCAAGTGCCAAGGGCTTCGAATAGAGGTATATAACAAGTCCTTACCACAGATTCTATGAAGAACTAGCTTCCTGCCCCCCTGGCAGAGAAGTCCTGGTGGACGATAGGAACATCTCGAAGCGATCATTGAAGAGCTACTCACCCTGCGGAGAGTTCGTGCTGGACTCGGAGGCAGGACAAAGGTTAATATTCAGGTAAGAATATTATCAAGGCATGAGTGAGTATATAATACAATTACATATATTATTCTTCTCATTTAGAGACAAAGGGGTAAATGAAACTATAACAATCGTATATTTCTTAATAAAGAATAGGAGAGGAGAGAGACGCATATGGAATAAAATAGACATTTTATTTCAAAGATTGCAGATCATTATGGTAGTAATTACAATAATGAAGAATAATGTACATAGAAAATAAAGACTTCAATCTTGAATCTGAAAAGAAATTTTACTTTTTAGAAACACAAGTTCCAGAGGAACGTCAGTCTTTTCCAAAGAAAAACACATCATGCCCTAGGGCATGTGGCACTCATGTAAAGTCTATGACATTTCACCTTGGTAAGAATGGTCTATTAGAAACACTAAGTGTCCATGAAATCACTATGTATCACAAAAGGTGTCAACACAGGCACCCGTAGAGTTAAAGTCCCAAGTAACTCACTGTTCTACGCAGAGTTAAATAGCAAGTTTCATAACACTACCTGCGGCTACCACGAAATGCTTAACTTCGTGCACTTGTTTTGCGTAGTGCTTGAAGAAAACACGCGATGATTTCCAGCCTGTGAAGCTCTTGAGGCTTTCGAAATCCATACTCTGGAAGAAGTTCAGAGAAGATGCGACTTTTCTAGGATCATGACCTGCGGGTGTACTGTCAGGATCCGCTCTGCGAATGAAGTAGGTGATTTTCGCTCTTAGTTGTTTCAGTGACAGGTCGCTACTTGATGTTTCTCCTTTGAAGAGTTGTCCTCCACCGAAGTCTGAAGTTCTTCGAAGATAGACCTTATGACTCTCCACTGGGCATAGAGAGATCTTCCTTCAGGGGGCAGATTCTCCAAGGGCCCCATCTCTTGGTGGGTAGTTCATTCTTAGCGAGAAACGTCGGATCAGGGAAGAGGGTAAGCTCTCCTGTATCTGCGAACAGGATATGACCCTCTTCTCTTGATAATGCCACTATTTCACTGACTCGGGCTCCCAAGGCGAGAGCAAAAAGGAAGATAACTTTTTGAGTCAAGTCTTTTAGAGGGCACGAATCATTGTCCAGGTTAGAGGCAAAATGGAGCACCTTGTCCAGGGACCAGGAGATAGGTTTTGGTGGAGGTGCTGGGCGTAGTCTAGCGCATGCCTTTGGTAATTTATTGAAGATATCACTGGACAAATCAATCTGGAAGGCGTACAGGAGTGGTCTAGTCAAAGCCGATTTGCAGGTGGAAATCGTGTTGGCCGCTAAGCCTTGTCCATGAAGGTGAATGAAGGACATACAAAAATCAATGGTGATTTCCGCAGGATTTTTTGCCCTGACGAAAGAGACCCACTTTCTCCAGGAAGATTCGTATTGCCGTCTTGTAGATTCAGTCTTGTATTCCTCGAGGAAGTCCAAGCTTTTCTTCGAGATTCCAAACCTTTTCTTTGCGGCTAAGGAGAGAAAATCATGAGATGAAGGTCCCTGACTTTCAGTGATGAAGCGAAGACAGTCGACTTCTGTACTTGTTGAGAGAGAACTGGGCCCGGTAGGGGGATCAGCGTGGGCTGCAGCTCCAGGACCAGAGGGTACCAATTGCTCCGGGGCCACTTGGGAGCCACTAGGGCCGCTGTCCCTTTGAAGGTTCTCAGTTTGGAGAGGACTTTCAGCAGAAGGTTGGGAGGAGGGAACAGGTATATCCTGGACCATCTGTTCCAATCCAGGGACATGGCATCCACCGCTTCTGCTTTGGGGTCCTCATACGGGGCCACATATCGAGGAAGTTGATTGTTGTCGCTCGTCGCGAAGAGATCGATCTGAAGTTCCGGGACTTGGTGAGAGATGAAGGAGAATGACCATTCCGACTCTATTGGACTTGTCCTTGATAGAGCGTCCGCTGTCACGTTGCGGAATCCTTGTAGGTGAACTGCAGACAGGTGCCATTTCTTCTTTTCTGCCAAACGAAAGATCGGAAGGAGCACCTGATTTATCTGGGGCGATCTCGAGCCCTGACGATTGAGACATCTGACTACCACCGAGTTGTCCAGAGTCAGACGAATGTGGATCGAGGGAGGCGGGGAGAGTTTCTTCAGGGTGAGAAGAACCGCCATGGCCTCCAAGATGTTGATGTGAAACGTCTTGAATAGGGGAGACCATGTTCCTTGAACCTGTCGTTGGTGGGAGTGACCTCCCCAACCCTCCAGTGAAGCGTCCGTGTGGAGGTTGATCGATGGAGGCGGGTGTTGAAGAGGAATGGACCTTTTCAGGGCCTTTGCTTCCGACCACGGCTTTAAGAGTAAGCGAAGTCTGTTTGGAAGCCGTCTCTTGAGGTCTCTTCGAGCGATGGATGCGAAATGTCTCCAGACTCCCGCGGCATCCTTTAGCTGTGCGCGAAGCACTGGGTTTGTCACAGAGGCGAACTGTAGAGAGCCGAGAACTTGTTACTGCTGACGTCTTGAGATCCGTTTGGATTTTAGAAGCCTTCTGACAGACCCTGCTATTTCCTTCCTTTTCTTCTGTGGGATGGAAAGGTGGTGTGACTGAAGATCCCAATGGATTCCCAACCATTGGAACTTCTGAGCTGGAGAGAGGCGAGATTTCTCGGTGTTTATCTTGAATCCCAGATGCTCTAGGAACTGGGTGACTTTGTTGCAGGCTCTTACACAATCTTCGGGCAATGTCGCCCAGACTAACCAGTCGTCTAGGTAGGCCATCACTTGAACGCCCTGAAGACGGAGCTGTTGGACGATTGCGTCTGCCAGCTTGGTGAAGATCCGTGGAGCTACGTTGAGCCCGAAGGGCATGGCCCTGAAGGCGTAACTTTTCCTTTGGAGTCGAAATTCTAGGTAGGAGGAAGCGTAATGATTCATTGGAATGTGCCAGTAGGCATCCGCCAGGTCTATGGAAACCGTGTAGGCCCTTTGAGGCAGAAGGGTCCTTATTTGTTGCAGAGTCAGCATCTTGAATATGTTGTTCGCAATGAACTTGTTGAGAGGGGATAAGTCTAGAATGACTCTGAGTTTGTCGGAGTCTTTCTTGGGAATGCAAAATAGTCTCCCTTGGAACCTGGTTGACTTTACCCTCCTGATCACCTTCTTGTTCAAGAGTTCTAGGACATATTCTTCCAGGAGGGGGGTTGACTGTTGAAAGAATTGCTGGAAAGCTGGGGGTGGTTGAGTCCAGCTCCAGCCTAGTCCCTTCTTGGCGATGCTGTGAGCCTAGGGATCGAAGGTCCAACGATCCTGGAATTGGCGGAATCTTCCTCCCACCGGAAGCACATCATTGCTTCTGGTGTCCCGAGGGTTTGCCACCTCGGCCGCTAGCTCCCCTTCCTCCTCTGCCTCTGGAGGGACGGCGAGAAGAATCTCTGCCGGAGCCTCTGCTTGAGCCCCTACCTCTGGAACGAAAGGTAGTAGAGTGTTGCTCATACGCAGAGGTGAAGACCGGTGACTGCGACACCACCGGTTGGGGGACCAACTGAAAGGTCTTTTGTGGCTGCGTAGCCACTTGGGGAGTAGCGGGACCCGGAAACTGCCGTCTCTGTTGACGTTGCTGGGGTTTCGGCTTCGAAGTCTTCCTATTAGGCTGAGGGCCATCATCCTGAGAGGACTTCCTCTTTCGTGACATGCCCCACTTGTGGAGAAGGTTCCTATTCTCCGTGGCGGCTTTGTCTACAATCTCTTTCACCAAAGAAGATGGAAAGAGATACTTGCCCCAGATATTGGAGGAAATCAGCCTCCGGGGTTCGTGTCTCACCGTTGCGTTGGCGAACACAAATTCACGACAGGCTCTGCGAGCCCTAGTGAAGCTACGTAGGTCCTTTGTAACAGTCGCCAAGTGCGATTTGGCTAGGACCATATAAAAGTCCGGGACTCTAGTATCCCAGGCCATATGTTCAAGCTGTACCTGTTGGGACAGCGACGCGACAAGTCTCTCCTTTCGTATCCTGTTCCCTACGAAGTAGATGATCGTTTAGCTTTGGGAGGTCCTCATTAAATTGACGACCAGCTACGTCAGGCTCTAGTTTCCCTACCGTGAAGGTTGACTGGATGTCTTTCCAGTGCCTATCATCGGGGGGAAGAGGAATGGAGAAGGGTCTGCACTCCTCCAGTGCAGGGCAAGGTTTCCCTTCCTCCACCGCCTTTAAGACCGCTGTGAAAGCCTTTTCGATGAAGGGGAAGGTCGCAGCATCTGGCGCAACGAAGGTTGGATGCTTCTTACTAAGCGCCGGTATCTTGGAGTTGGTGAAACCCCTACTCTTCACCGCCTGGGCTAACATAGCTTGGGCCTTCGCAAGATCGAACACGATAATTTCCTTCGGTTCGGTCTCCTCATTTGAGGCTGGTTCGGACCTGAGTCGGATGTAACAGTCCGGATAAGCCTCGAAATTTGGGAAGAACTCCACTTCTTCCAGCAAGATAAAGCCAACCCTTTCACTAATGAAGATCTTGCCAGTTGTAATTGGTATATGCTCGGCGTATCTCCATGGGTTAGCTTCCGAGCAGGTGGGGAGGTCCTTCACCGAAATCCTCTTCGGTTGCTTGAAGCTGACGAGAGTCGTCCAGAATTACTCCTGAGTTTCTCGTAGCTTCTTTTCCATGAGGGCTTCAAGCATCTTGAAGACCTCTTGAGTGGCCGATGGAAGAGGGTCCGGGGTGGCAGAAGTCGAAGGAACAGGTTCCTCGGACGGTGCAGGAGTTGCTGGGGGAGCAGGAGCGACCTCTGTCTCCGAATCAGGGTATTCCACCTGATCTTCCTCATAGTCGAGTTCCTCGCCCATGAGGTTCTTCTCCGTCTCTTCCGACATACGTTCCCCGTTGTCGGAATCTAGATGGCACTCATGCATGGACTGAGACATGACAACGTCAGGTTCCACCATGATCTGGACGGTGGGGATCTGATCACGGGGGACCACTGAGTCTTTGGATGCTTTTGGGAAAAGCAAGGCCCTCAAGTTTTCGTTGGGAAGATACGGTCCGGTGGCGTTCTTCTTCGGAAGCCACGCACCCATTTGCGTAGCTTCTCCCTAGCGTTGTCCCTTGCCTCCGCAGATGGAGGATCGTCAAACGCCTAGACCAGACGACTCTTGCAGACTGTACAGTTCTGCGGGTACCAATACTTCAGGTCGCCTTTCTTGGCGGCGCAGGGGGCGTGGGTCCGGCACACCTTGTGCCCGTAGAAGTCCGGGCGCTTCACCCCTCAGAAGTTGCTCTTACACTTCATATACTCCTCCTGTAAAAGAAAGAGATCATGAGTACATGGAAGGCATAGGAATGACTTACATTACTCTAAAATTAAGATGATTAACATCTAAATTTTAAAATTAATTTAATTATAAAGCCTTTTAATGCTTCAGATTAATGAGCGGGAAAGGAAGTAGATAGACACATACTTGTGAATCCCGCCCAGTCGGTTACCGTAACCTTATCTGTAGACAATTTCTTTTGTGTCCGAAGGACACAATGAGGGAAATCCATATGGATGAGCCAAGCTAGGCTTCTAACAGAAATTGCCCGCAGAGTGTAGTAGGGTCTGAGACCACTCAGATCCCTGGGGGAGAAGGGGTATAGGATAAACCCCTTATTAAATGAAGGTTACGGCAATCGACTGCGCTAAGACACACAGAGTATGCTGGAATATTGTAATGTGCAAACAAATAGCATAGCCACAATTTTGGATGGTAAGACAATACCTATATACAGGTGGCCAAGCCATCTGGCTGCAGTATATTGACTGTCGGCATGATACCGGCAGTCCTGGAAGGGGTGCATGTCCCTTAACGTCTCATGGGGGTGCCAGCAGACCGACGGCACACCGGAGGCCGGTCCTGCTGGGTGGAAGGCTTCAAGACAGACACACTGAGTATCTAAAGGGATAATACCATCGTGGCGACCGGCGGCACAACGGCGGGTCGTCGGCAGGGGGCGGAAGCTCCGGCAGCCGAAGGCTGACGGCATGGTGAGCTTTGGATCAGTTCATAAGATATATGTGTATATTGTCGTATAACTAGATTGCCGGCAATCAATGCCGGCATGTTGGTGGCCGACTCAGGAAGTCGGCTGGCTGTTACTAGGTAAAACGAAGGGTGGGACGCCGGCACACGAAAGGCTGACGTCTTAGAGGAGGAAGGTATCTTATGAAAGAATGTCACCTGAGGTAGTGGCGGATATTGCCGGCAGTAGAGACAGCAAGGGACCGGCACCAGGATAGAAGGAGAGAAAGGTAAGGAGGGATGGAAGGGGTAAGATCCTATACCCCTCCGGCATGAGTGCACTCATGATAGGAGTGGATACTCCTAACATCCGGCGGCAGGGAGCCGGCAGTTGGCCGGGTGCCTGGGGTAACCCAAGGGAGGGTTAGAGGGCCCTCAAAGAGGGGGGAATCCCCCGCCGGCAGGACCACCGCCGGCAACCACCCCCATAGAACGCTATGAAGGGTATGTGTACCAGAGCGGCCAGCTCAGCAGGAGAACACTAGCCCTACCACTCCCCCCAAGGGAGGAGTTGTAGGACTAAGGACAGATGTGTGTAGACAAGCTTACACCAAAGGGATAGGTGGGGAGGGAGAAGAATAGATCTTTCCAAAGGGGAGACTATGTATGAGAACGGCCACCAAGGTAAGGGAGAACGCTCCCTAACCTAGGGTAGGTAGCCCAGAATGAGAACAGTACAGATGTACCGTCAACCCCCAGAGCTTAACCTAGAGTAGGAGGACTAACTCCTAGGCTAGGAAAGCTTGAAAGACACATCGCTAGTTACAGGGAGGAAGGTGTAACCCAACCACGTGTAACTGAGGAAGGGCAGAGCCTTTCCTAGATTCTCAGGCACGACCCTAAGGGAGGGTCATTCCCTTAGGGGAGGCAGAGAAGCGATAAATACTCTGGTTGTAGACAAGATTCCCCTATATAGAAGGGAAAGCAAGACTACCCAGAGGGAATCCCCGCAGGCAGGGGGATTAGGGAGCATATAAGGGTTCTTACATTAGGTTAGGAGGGGAGGATACACAATCAACACTGTCCCTTACATGGTCCCCGAAGGCGAAAACACTTACATCACAGTAAATAGTATGTTTAATAATGCCACAATCTTCATAACTTAACCTAGGAACACTGGTATATATCATGCATGAAAATAAGCACTAGGCTGTCCAGCCTAGGGGCTAAGCTAGCGATCTAGTATGGGGTCGAATAGCGACCGAGTCTGATGAGCGCAAAAACACGATATAAATATTTCCTAGCTATGAAGACTATGTAACTAATAATATTAATTAGTTAAATGACCGGAGAGGGCTGTTCTGGCTAACTAAATAAAGCATGCAACATGAACAGCGGCGCCATAAAATGGCGCGTCCGGTATCGGCACAGCTCTGCCACAAAACACAATATTTTACGAAAAGTAGGCGTTACTTTATGGCTAGAGCTTATTTAAACAATACTGGGACCTGGTACTCAACTTTCCAGAAGAAGGTGAGGCTGAAGGTAGCGACATAACGGCGATGTAAGCTGATAAAAGTAAGCACTTGGAAAAATCCGACTAAGCAAAGAAGCTACAGGTTAAAGAATGAGGACGGACGTGACGTCATTTAGCAATGACGCCCGTTTGTTTACGTCTCGAGTACCAAAAGCAGCCACAGATGAGTGTAACTGTGGAACGGCTCCCCAGTTACTCAACCACCTTTCCATATCGAAGTGTTAACTCTATATGGGGTGCAGATAGCTACGTTAATACATGCGTCCCCTGTTGATATACGATATCCTAGAGGGAAACCTTTAGGGTACTCGCACCAGAAGTTAGAATTCTGTGATAACCTTTAGTTTAATTCTCTGGGAATATCCACTGTCGTCAAATATACCCAAGGAAGCTACTGAAGGAACCTTCCATCAGGACGTCATGGCTTGAGCCCAAATATATATATATATATATATATATATATATATATATATATATATATATATATATATATATATATATATATATATATATATATATATATATATACATTATATATATATATATATATATATATATATATATACATATATATATATATATATACATGCATATATATGCCTATATATACATATATAAACATTAATAAACATATATATATATATATATATATATATATATATATATATATATATATATATATATATATATATATATATATATATATATATATATATATATACAGTATATAATATATATATATATATATATATATATATATATATATATATATATATATATATATATATATATATATATATATATATATATATATATATATATATGTATATATATATATATATATATATATATATATATATATATATATATATATATATATAAATATATATATATAGATATAGATATAGATATACAAATAAATATATGTATGTATATATATATATATATATATATATATATATATATATATATATATATATATATATATATATATAAATATAAATATAAATACATATATTATATTTTACATATATAAATATATATATATATATATATATATATATATATATATATATATATATACATATATAAACATTAATAAATATACTGTATATATATATATATATATATATATATATATATATATATATATATATATATATATATATATATATATATATATATATATATATATATGTGTAATATATATATATATATATATATATATATATATATATATATATATATATATATATATACATACACACACACACACACACACACATATATATATATATATATATATATATATATATATATATATATATATATATATATATATATATATATATATATATATATATATATATATATATATATATATATATATAAATATAAATATATATTATATTTTACATATATATATAAATATGTATATATATATATATATATATATATATATATATATATATATATATATATATATATATATATATATATATATATATATATATATATATATATATATATATATATATATATATATATATATAAAATGTGTGCGGATATATTTAATGAAATAGGAACAACTTTACCATTCAACATTTTTTATAGGTTCAGTTCTCTGTCGATAGCCCTAAAAAAAATAGTGTTCCGTACTGAAGGCGAAGTTAAAACCCAATGAGATATATACATAAGTAGTAACAATCACATTATGTTTTTGAACAGTTGGTGCTAACAAGAATGGTTTATATAAATGCCAACTTGTATTTGGTATAATACTTCACCCTATCTATCTTACAAAAATATCACGCCAACCAATTAATAAGCTCACACGGGATAATTGTTTAAAACTATTGTAATGCTCTTGTAAACTAATACCAGTGTAGCAGGAAATTCCCCATAGGAAAAGTAGCCTAGGATTGACCCCCCCCCCCCCAGAGAAGCAGCCCGGGCTCTTATTCCCCCAAGAGAAATTTCAGCCTAAAGATATTCCCCCCCCCCACCCCCAGGCCATTTCTTCCACACCCTCCCATACAGAGAAACTATTTTGATGAATCAAATACAGTAATCAACGGTAAGTACGTTAGCAATGCTACGATAATATTAACATGTGTATTTGAAAGCATTTTTCCATATACCCTTTACACAAAATATAAAAAGGTACAAAAGGGTACAGAGCCTAACAAACCCACCCAACCTAACCTAGAAGTTCCCAGGTCATAACCCTTAGCCGGGGGCGAGGCCCCGGACCCCCTTCCCAGGTCACAAACTTGTATTGGCAAGAGGTAATGTTGAACTGTGCACTCTAAAAACATTAAAATTAAAGAAATTAATGACTTACTTTTATGACCCAGTGTAATGGTCTGTTTCCCCCCCCCCCCTGTCTGAAATAATGGTTACCTACACCAAGCAAAGAGGGAATCTGGGCCTAGAGAGGGGAAATATTATCCTGGTCCATATTTTCCCGGTGGGGGGGGGGGGGGGGGAAGGGGGGGGGGGAAATTTCGGACTGGGGAAAAACAGACCATTACACCAGATACGGTACCGTAGGCAGGCAATACAAATTTGGTGTTACTAAAGCGGGATTCCTACCCTCATTTTCTGTTCATATCTCAATTTGGGGATTCAAATCTACTATAGGGTGATTCCTACCAAACCACCTAAACAAGCAAAAAAAAAAAAAATAACGAATAATGTAATATCACCCTTCCAAAGTGTTATTACGGGAGTAACACCTCAATTAAGTAAGGTTAGGTTAGGTTAGGTTACGTTACGTTAGGTTAGGTCACTCCAGGGACAATTGGATGAACACTGCTGGCGTATTTTGAAAGGAGATCAAGACCACTTCGTAGCAATATTAAGTGACATTAAACGAGTTTTTGTTAGTTAATTATTGTTACTAGATTAGGGCTTCGATTTTGCAATATTGACGCACGAAGTTAATTCTGATTGTTTAAGGTGCGTTTTATGGATTTTTCTGCATGTTTTATTGAATGGAACAGGTTAAAATTGTGTCAAGAAGTATGTTTTATCTATCCTCCTTTGGTAGGAATCACCTCATACCCAAAAAATAGGGTAGGAATCATACTATAGTAGAATCCTGATGGTAGGAATCACACTATAGTAGCACCACAAATTTTGTTCAGATCATAAATTTATCATGTTTATAAATTTCTTACCTTCCTTTTAAGCGAAGTCGCTGCACCTGTATAAGAAAGGTGTTTTCCGTTTTATATAATTTTATTTTCTTTCTGAGTCTACTACTGAGTTTGAAATTCATCACTGCAGGTGTAAAATTAACTGCTAGCCTATGTTCGGCAACATTCCAAACATCGATAGCCTAATTACTTTGTCATTATTATAGCACCGTCATGTTTACGTATCGTTTAGCTATGCATATAGCCTGTAGACGCTTTATCACTAGTCACTACGTCGGGCTAACACCTACATCGAAGATTTGGTCAAATTATTTCTGTAGTTTCATTAGGTGTAAGCCATTATCATCACTAGAAATCAGTCATCAACGGTAACTGTTTCTTTCAGAGATCCTTTGTTAAAGCCATGCATATTCCATAAAAACAGCTTAGCAGTTCACTTTACCACTAGCATATGATCATCACTATCGTTATATGCTTGGCCATTATAATTTTCAATTGTTTTTTTTTCGATACTAGGCTTCGACTTGAGCTTACTGGTGTATACGTTTACACTGGAAAGAATAAATAGTTTGCTTGACACCTATACAGTAAAGTTATCATAACTAACATTGTATTGGAGGAGTGCTACTACTGCTTATAGGCTACATGAAGTTTTATCACTAGGCCGAAGTAGAGCCTACCGCAAGGGAGAAATCATTCTTTACCATTGCCTCGGTTTGGGTCGCTGACAGTTGTGAAAAGTATCTACTATGAGATTCAGGGCCTCTGTAACACGGTTTTTTCGCAATAACTTTTTTTCTATGAATTTCATAAATATAACGCTTATTCAGAATGCACATTATATCTACACATAAATTTTGACTATATTCTGCATTACGTAGGTTGAATAAATTTGGTACTTTATTAAGTAAAAGTGACGATTTTTGAAGACGGGCCAACTTACTCAGAGAAAAGGTTTCGAACGCACTCGTTACGTAACTTATGACGGCATTTCTTCTCTCTTTCTCGATCGATGATTGGTTATACGTAACGAAGGCTATACCTCTGCCAACAATAACACAAAAGTGTAAATAAAAGCAAAGCAGTACACCTTTATGAACTCTGAAACCTCTCCACTGAGAATTGTCATAATGAACAAACGAACAAAATATGTTAATAAATACAAAAACACTTCGATTATTTGTCTAACTCCCAAAATAAGTTTCCTAAGAAATTACAGTCTACTTTATAGCTCACAATCAGACTGACAAGGTTTAGGGAATAGTTGGTAATTTTCAAAAACGTAGTAGACAAGCTTGATTTGATAACTGCTACATCCAATGTCAAGAGATTTTTATTTATTGTCTATCTACCGATCTATTTACTGTAAAAAAAAAAAAAAAAAAAAAAAATAGCCGGTACTGCATTTTGCTTTGAACTTTCACCAATGATTATCGTCAGAATGATGACTTCATGAGGCTCCACCCACTTTAGCCTCGTTATAATTCTGGATAACACTGAAGGCTATCATGGGCATTGTTGGATCAGAAAATTAAAATTCTGGTTATAAAAACTTATTTCTTGAGTAGTTGTAAGAAGTGCTAAATGATCCTCAAGGATCCCAGCAGTTGGCCTAAACGTTTAATTCATGTATACTACTGTTGCGGGACTACTGCTACAGTAGTATTACTACGCTAGCACAGATACCCCACCCACATTTATGTATCGTTCCGCCATTCATAAAGTCTGTGTCATTTTTTTTCACTGTGCAATAAGCCATGGCCTCCTCAGAATTTAAGTTTTATATTAGATGATAGGCTATTTCATTAAGCTGACAAATTTATGGCAACTGGGTATGTTATTGCCGATGTTGAACCTAAAGATAAAGTTTGGTATCATTCCTTCATTGCATTATCATCTTTACTACTATTTGTTTTGCTACATGTAGTAATTATTTTAAAGGATAAATGAATTATGTTCACTTTACTCCTATAAATTCCCATAAGATGTACAAATAAAACTCCTAAAACTATTCATGATTTATTTACAAAATGCAGTCATGCCCAAAACATAGCCAACACGGTCGTACGGCCTAAGAAGAAGAAAAATAAAATTATATCGGATGATCCGTTGGTCTGATGGAGAGTTTAGCACAAAATTCTCATTTTAACAAAAATAGTTATATCAAGACTGTTTACATACAATCTCTCTCTCTCTCTCTCTCTCTCTCTCTCTCTCTCTCTCTCTCTCTCTCTCTCTCTCTCTCTCTCTCTCTCTTGGTGGCATAGTGAATAGTTAATGGAAATGTTCAAAAGCCTGAGTGACATTACAAGTATTATAATCATATTACGCTAAATACAAATCAGACCATAAACATTGGATTTAAACTAGAAACTGAATAATTACCTATTCAGGCTATAGTGAATATGGCCATGTTATTTCTCTTGACTGTATAAAGTTGCAAGTCGTAAGATAAATGCAGTTTTGCAACCCCAGAGGCAATTCCAAATCCTGCTAGCCATTCTTGACTGTTATGGGTTCCAGAGCCGATGGAAGAAGGTGAATGGGTGTCCGGTGGATGGGCGGGGTAAAATTTTGTCAAAAGGTGTTTACATTGCTTACGTAATGAATGTTTTCGACTCTTGGCACGTTATCACTGGCCATGGCGTCGGCTAGATCATTTTTACTCTATAAAAATTAAAACTAACGGGTTTAGGTTATTGAAAATGCTGACAAAATTTGTGTGTGGTTGTAAAATATACATATGTCAACTTTCAGCTACATCCGATGCCTTGATAAGGAGCAAAGTCCAAAAAACCGTGTTACAGAGGCCCTGAATCTCATAGTAAGTAGCTCAACTTCGCATACGATGATTATTTTGCTGCTCCACTCATTTACAGTTGAAGAAAATCATGTGGTGACGGTTATCGTCTACGTATACCAACATTAAATCATTACTGAGACGTTATAGTTACGGTAAAAAGTCACAAATGAAAACACGATTAAGTTCAACTGAACCGAAACTTCAACTGTAAGTTGGGACCCGTCACCCTTTCATCACTGAGGTGGGTGGGTCACGCCGCCACTGTTAGGGGGAGGGACTGCTGGACTCAATTCACTAATTGGCCAAGAGCAGACACTCCCCTATTCTTCCAAAGTTGATAGCAAGAAGCTATTCTATGCCTTTGGTATCAACGCATTAGTAATATGATTTGTTAAAGAATAAGCAATAGTGGTTCTATGTCCCAGAAGATAGTTCCGCTGTTAATTATTTTTTCGCAGCATATATATATATATATATATATATATATATATATATATATATATATATATATATATATATATATATATATATATATATATATATATATATATATATATATATATATATTAGCTGCTTCTAGTCCACGGCAAAACAAAGGCCTCAATATGTCATTCCACTAGCGTCTGTTTAAAGTCTTATTTTCGACAATCCTTGGTTTCCTCTTATTTCTCCTGTTTCTTTTGCAATCTCGAGGGATCCAATCTGTTATTCTTAGTGTCCATCTATTATCTGACATTCCCAATATAAGTCCTGTCCATGGCCATTTCTTTTTCTTACATGTTAAACATTGCCAAACAATTGTCGGTGGCTATTTTCCTCTTGGTAAGGGCAGAAGAGACTCTTTAGGTATGGTGAGCAGCTCTTCTAGGAGAATGACACTACAAAATCAAACTATTGTTCTCTACTCTTGGGTAGTGCCATAGCCTCTGTACTTTGATCTTCCACTGTCTTGGGGTAGAGTTCTCTTGCTTGAGGGTACATTCGGTTACACTATTCCATCTTATTTCTCTTCCTCTTGTTTGGTTAAGTTTTTATAGTTTATATGAAAAATATTTATTTTATTGTTGTCACTGTTCTTAAAATATTTTATTTTTCCTTGTTTCTTTTCCACACTGGGCTTATCCAACTAGGGTTGTAGTATTGCAAGTAATAATGATGATAATAATAATAATAATGATAATAATAATATTAATAATACACACACACACACACACACACACACACATATATATATATATATATATATATATATATATATATATATATATATATATATATATATATATATATATATATATATATATATATATATATATATATATATATACATACAGTATATGCGTAAAAATCACAGGAAAACGTGATGCTCAGATGCAGAAGAACCACAGGGAAAAGGAAAATACAAAATAATATATATATTACAATATATATATATATATATATATATATATATATATATATATATATATATATATATATATACGTGTGTGTGTGTGTGTATACATATATATATACATATATATATATATATATATATATATATATATATATATATATATATATATATATATATATATTAGGCATTTATTTTAGGAGCTATTCAATTATGGTTGCTCTAGCTGCCATATCACCTTGCAAACTAGGTAAAGGTATGACGATTAGTTTTAAAAAGCCTCGCAGTTAAATGATAGTAAAAGTGGTCGGCAAAATCTGTTCCAGCTGTGTATTGTAGAATCCTTTTAGTCTTACAATACAAAGCGAACCTGAACTTTTCCCCTGATAAGAAATTTTGGAGGAGGTACTTTTCCACGGGAGGTGAAAGAGAGCGGGAGAAATACAGAAAGACGAGCGAAAACTATAAAATAAATTCTGTCAGGTTTTGGAGACCCACTGGACTTTGATCATAAGTTGTCTGAGATAAAGTTCGTTAAACATCTCTCAGATAATGGCAAGACGAAGCATCTGCAGAAGACACCATCTGAATCTCTCTCTCTCTCTCTCTCTCTCTCTCTCTCTCTCTCTCTCTCTCTCTCTCTCTCTCTCTCTCTCTCTCTCTCTCTCAATATAGGAACAAACCTCTCTAATTGGATTATCCGTTCTTTTATAATAATGGTGAAGGACTGCTGGGGCTTGTTTGGTTAATGTCAGTACTAAAGTTGGTAATTAAATTTGATGTAGATATCATGAACATTAAGTATATGAAATACTGAACGGGACCTGTATGCTATGTAATAATAAGTGAAGTATTAATGTTTATGTCAAAGTAACTCTCTCTCTCTCTCTCTCTCTCTCTCTCTCTCTCTCTCTCTCTCTCTCTCTCTCTCTCTCTCTCTCTGTCTGTACATATATATATATATATATATATATATATATATATATATATATATATATATATATATATATATATATATATATATATATATATATAATATACATGTATGTATATATACATGTATATATATATTTATGCGTATATATATGTATATATATATATGCATATATATATATATAATTTATATATATATATATATATATATATATATATATATATATATATATATATATATATATATATATATATATATATATATATATATATATATATATATATATATATATATATTTATGCGTATATATATATATATATATATATATATATATATATATATATATATATATATATATATATATATATATATATATATATATTTACATGCCTATATATATGTATATATAAATATACGTACATACACACACATATATATATATATATATATATATATATATATATATATATATATATATATATATATATATATATACATATATATATATTGATATAGTGTTCTTTTGACATAATCATTGATGCTTCACATATTATTACAGACCCCGTTCAGTATTTCATATACTTTATGTTATTGATATCTACATCAAATTTAATCACCAAATTTAGTACTGCAAATAACCAAACAAGCCCCAACAGTCCTTCACCATGATTATCAAAGAACATATAGTCCAAAAAGAGATTTTTGTTCTTCAATTTCGAGAGAGAGAGAGAGAGAGAGAGAGAGAGAGAGAGAGAGAGAGAGAGAGAGAGAGAGAGAGAGATTTTGGACGTGAATAAACAGGGCTAAAATTAATAAAGAAGCAAAGAAGTCTGAAATTCAGTTGCAAGGTGAATGAGACTAGCGTGGGGGTTAGTAGCTTTTTGAAAGTAAGGTAAAGGGTCAAAGGCAATAATAGGCCTGTGGTGAACCTCTGGACTTTGTACCAACTTACTGCGACCAGAATGGAATTGACTGGTGAGAAAAATCGATAGTAAATTATTAAGTTTTAAGTAAACTTTAAAGAAAAGGTAAACATTATTCGTAGGTAAAAAATATGAACATTATAATAATATGAAGAACAATGTATACTTGACAAAGGTCAAAGAATTTAAGGATATAAGAAGAATGAAGAATATATGCATTTGTTTGGTAGCGGAGCAGTGTTTTCGTTTAGCTATTAGAGAGGTAACTGTACAAAATTCCACAACACATAGGCTAATCTCACAGGATATAATCTCCACGGACAAAATCCCACAGGAATAAGCACCACAATGTGAAAAGTGGTCAAAATACCTCTGTAGGCTACAGTTAAGTAAAAAAAAAAAAAAAAAAAAAAAAAAAAAAAAAAAAAAAAAAAAAAAAAAAAAAAAAAATTGAGGCCTTCAAGCTTTTTATTTATGACTTAATAGTACATATGAATGATCCACTTCGTATTGAATTGCATATGTACTACATTCACTTTTTAGTATAAATTAAAAGAGCCTGTCTGCCAGGTACTTGATTTATTCCAGTTATTTTATTCATATTTGACAACTGCAGAATTTTTTATTTTTTTTTTTTTCACTCTTCATGACTTGCACTATATAAAGTTGAACAATTCTTCTTGTCAATTCATGGGCGGCGAACAGATGTTTTGCTCGATAGTTCAGCTTTGCATAATGCAACCTTATGAACAAAAAAAAAAAAAAGTTGTTAAATATGGATAAAATGATTAGAATAAATAAAGTACAGCAAATAGCAGATAGATTTTTTGACGTATGCTAACCAGGTAAATGTGGTACATATGCACATCAACACGAAGTGGCTATGTCATAAATCTATCTATCTACCAAGGCACTTCCCCCCATTTTTGGCAGGGATTCAAACAAATTTGATTGGTACTGCTAGGGTGCTACAGCCTATCGGAACTGCGTCACAATCGCTCGCTATTCATTCCTATTTCTAGCATGCTCTTTTGCCTCTCTACATCTATCCTCCTATCACCTAGAACTTTCTTCACTCCATCCAGCCACCCAAACCTTGGCCCTTCTCTTGTACTTCTCCCAACATCTCTTAAATTCACCATCTTCTTCGACAGACAGCCATTTTTCATTTTCTCTACATGGCCAAACCACCTCAACACATTCACATCCACTCTAACTGCAAATTCATTTCTTACACCCGTGCTCACCCTCACTACTTCGTTCCTAAACCTATCTAATCAAGATACATCGGCCACGCTCTTCAGACATTTCATCTTGAGCGCATTCAATTTCTGTCAACTGCAATCCATACATCATAGTTGATAAAATCACTTTCTCACACAGAAATCTCTTTACATTACATTCTTAACTCTTTATTATTTACCACTCTCTTCACTGACCCCAATACTTAAAATTCTTCATTCGCTCTTTGGCGTACACCTTCTTCTACTCCACCATTTGCAGCAACAACAGAACCCAAGTAGCCTGCTTAAACTGAACTACTTCCTCAAATAACTCTCCATTCAACATGACATTCAACCTAGCACCACCCTCCATTCTCGTGCATCTCATAACATTACTCTTACCCACATTAATTCTCAACTTCCTTCTCTCTCACACACACACACACACCAAAACACTGTCGCTAATCGACCCAGCTTCTCCCCGAGTCTGCAACCAACACAGTATCATCCGTAAGCAACAACAGATTCTCCTCCCAGTCATGATCACTCTCATCTATCAGTTTCAATCCTCGACCAAGTACCCGAGCATTCACCTCTCTCACAACTCCATCAACAACAAATTGAAGGAGCATGGTGACATCACACATCCCTGTCTCAGCTCCACTCTCAGTCTCACTGCACTATTCACTCCCTTCAGTTCCTATTCCAATACGCTTTACTGCCTATTTATAAACTTCTCTACGTCATATATATAAAGAAGGTTTTGGAAGCTAATCTCACCCCCATTTCATAGTGTACGTTTCACTCTTATTAATTATAATGACCTATTCATTTCATGGTAAATTCGGGTGTCAGAAAGTTGAAGTTCATCAAGTCCAGCTTCCGATTTATATTACAGAAGAGATATGAATTGGCCGCAGAGAATTCAAAGATGGTGGATCCAGGTTTCATAGAATATAAATGTTTTTTTTTTATATATATATTTTTTTAATTTTTATTTATTTACTTTTTTTTTCCCCTTCTGGCCAGACACTACAAATGTACGATTAAATGGGAATTTGATGTATTATACTAGGTAGGAGGCTATGATGGAATCCAAATGCCTTTAACACTATTGTTACAATGTTTATCAAATTTTACTTCGTTTGAAGTGGAGTGAACAGAATGCATAAACTAATGAATATTTTCTTTCCCTCGAGGTGTCGAATAACAGAAAACTACTATTGATTTTTTTTTATTTTATTCAAATCTGTTACAGCCGATTAAAGCCTAAGCTATCATGGTTTAAACGCGAATTATTTGCTTGTACTAGAGTCAAGTTCTCATAAAAATTCCTTGCCCTTTTTTCTGTTTCTTATGGCGTTGAATAACAGAAGGTCCTGATGCACAGATGTTTTGAAGAGGGATCCTATTCAAAGTAATAAAACCCTCTCGGGTATCAAATAAACGAGATTTTTGGTTAAAGCCTTGAAGTCAAGTTCAGATAAAGAAAAAAAATCTGTGTATTTTCTTTATCACCAAAGGCGTCGAATACACTAAAAGTTACAATGTAATTATGAAAGACCCTTTTAACATCAATTAAGGCAACACAGACTTTTAAACTCAAGAATCTAAGAGAAGCGAAGAGCACGGGAACCAAAGTTTAGTTAAGCTGTGCTCAGCGAAACGAAAATAAGTCTAACGATAAAAAAAACTAATCATGAGATAATGAACGATTTCCGGGAGTCCTATGTCGATCAAAATATATTCATGGAGTGGGGATCCCTTGCATCATTCTTCTTCCGTGTTTTATGGAGAGGAAATCATGTGATGAATATTCAGATATGAGGACTCAAAAATGTGTGATGAGAGAGAAAGAATATCCTAGCAAATATCATGTTTACTTGAGCCATAAATCTACTGAAGTTTTTGCAGGTATTTACAATTTATTAAGGTACTGTTAAATGGCATTCAATAAATCATGAATACAGCGTTGGAGGATTTAAGACAAATACTATCACTAATAATGATAATCGTTTCCAAGTCAGAAAAAAAGATTATTACGCTGTTTAATTAAATAACACAAAACTCAAGTTTCATGTCCAACCCAGAGCGGAAGGAGATTGATAGCTAGATATTTTATCACAATCGGTTTTAGAAGTTAAACATGAAATTTATTTTCGAAGCCTAGAATAGTAATTTCCTTAGTAACATATTTGTGAATTGTTCATTTGAATTAATTGCACAAGGAAATGCTCTGCAGTGATTATTATATCTATAAATTACACATTTAAACTTATTGTATAAGCTACTATTCTGCAATGATATCTATACGAAAACATCGCTTAATTAACAACGTACTGCATGTAACGTTTATTGCGCGATGAAGATTAAGCAATCTTTATTAATTTTTCATCTGTGATATGAAAAAAAAAAAAAAAAAGATTCAACAAGCGCTCTTTGATAGCCATTAATTCTTCTCTGTAATCTGCTCTGAAACCCACACATACCTCTACACGACCTGAAAAGCTTATGAATGAAGACTCAGGGTTGTGGGTCGAAAATGGGACGGGTGATATCTGCATATGATATGATTGTGTTTATTGGTCAAGATGAAAGTTAGTTTGATTGGAAATGAAGAAATAAAACTACAGATACGAGAAAACCCGTTTTAAAATGTTTGCGGCTTGCAAAAAAAAAAAAAAAAAAAAAAAAAATATTAAAAAGAAATATTAGAATATCAAGGTA
>NC_090751.1:64975963-64998463 GCF_036898095.1 Palaemon carinicauda
CATGGCCAAACCACCTCAACACATTCATATCCACTCTAGCTGCTAACTCATTTCTTACACACGTTCTCACTCTCACCACTTAGTTCCTAACCCTATCTACTCGAGATACACCAGCCATACTCCTTAGACACTTCATCTCAAACACTTTGATTGGCCGAGAGAGGGTTGTGAACTCAAAGGCAGGATGCAATCAACTGAGTTGTTTATTAAGGAACACTCTCCTTTATATACAAAACCTCAAGGCAACAGAACATAACCTGTTCGAGAGACAGACAATGTTACAGAGCAAAACCGGAGACGTGATCATTCAGGTTCTTTTTAGTGCGAGGGAAGAGCGCAGATACAAGCATAATATATACAAAATGATTATGTACAATTGTGTGACACATGGTTGGTACATGGCTCCCCCCTAAAAATGACATACTGTACATGGTAAATAGGGCGCCTTGATCTAGAGAGGCGAACTGTAGGCGGGTCATCTGGCAGAAGATAAGCAGGTTTTGGGGTAAACGGCATATCCAAAGGGCACGAAGTAGGTTCACCTCACGAGGAGAGCCGTCTGCGGCAGGTTGAAGGCGAGCGATACTGGTCATTTCCCTGAGGGCAAGCGAAGCCCTTTGGTCCTCCAACGGTTGTTGCGAGAGCTGAAAAAGCTTTGCTATACGGGCAGCTGGCGACGGCGAGTACTGCTGCAGAAGGTATGTTTTGAGGGCGTCATACGCTATTGGGGTGTCTCCTTGTTCACAAAGCCAGTCGGATATTTCTGGGAAGGTGTCCTCGGGTATCGCCGCGAGAACATAATCCGCTTTGGTGGTTGAGCGAGTCACGCCCCTGATACGAAACTGGACTTCTGCGCGCTGAAACCAAGCAAACGCCTCTCCGCTGGCAAACGATGAAAGTTTGAATGGAGAGGCCGCAGCACCAACTGCCGTAGAGTCCGCCATAGTACCAACGATGAAGAGGCGAGGGGGTGGGGGTGGAAGACGGTGGTCACTCCGGGTCACCAATGTGACGGGCCGAGAGAGGGTTGTGAACTCAAAGGCAGGATGCAATCAACTGAGTTGTTTATTAAAGAACACTCTCCTTTATATACAAAACCTCAAGGCAACAGGACATAACCTGTTCGAGAGACAGACAATGTTACAGAGCAAAACCGGAGACATGATCATTCAGGTTCTTTTTAGTGCGAGGGAAGAGCGCAGATACAAGCATAATATATACAAAATAATTATGTACAATATGTGACACTCGGTTGGTACAACACATTCAATTTCCGTCTCTCCATCACTTTCATTCCCCACAACTCAGATGCATACATCACAGTTGGTAGAATCACTTTCTCATATAGAACTCTCTTTACATTCATGCCAAACCCTCTATTTTTTACTACTCCCTTAACTGCCCCCAACACTTTGCAACCTTCATTCACTCTCTGACGTACATCTGCTTCCACTCCACCATTTGCTGCAACAATAGACCCCAAGTACTTAAACTGATCCACCTCCTCAAGTAACTCTCCATTCAACATGACATTCAACCTTGCACCACCTTCCCTTCTCGTACATCTCATAACCTTACTCTTACCCACATTAACTCTCAACTTCCTTCTCTCACACACTCTTCCAAATTCTGTCACTAATCGGCCAAGCTTCTCTTCTGTCTGCAACCAGTACAGTATCATCCGCAAACAACAACTGATTTACCTCCCATTCATGGTCATTCTCGTCTACCAGTTTTAATCCTCGTCCAAGCACTCGAGCATTCACCTCTCTCACCACTCCATCAACATACAAGTTAAACAACCACGGCGACATCACACATCCCTGTCTCAGCCCCACTCTCACCGAAAAACAATCACTCACTTCATTTCCTATCCTAACATATGCTTTACTACCTTTGTAGAAACTTTTCACTGCTTGTAACAACCTTCCACTAACTCCAAATAACCTCATCACATTCCACATTGCTTCCCTATCAACTCTATCATACGCTTTCTCCAGATCCATAAACGCAACATACACCTCCTTAGATTTTGCTAAATATTTCTCGCATATCTGCTTTACTGTAAAAATCTGATTCATACAACCCCTACCTCTTCTAAAACCACCCTGTATTTCTAAGATTGCATTCTCTGTTTTATCCTTGATCCTATTAATCATTACTCTACCATACACCTTTCCAACTACGCTTAACAAACTAATACCTCTTGAATTACAACACTCATGCACATCTCCCTTACCCTTATATAGTGGTACAATACATGCACAAACCCAATCTACTGGTACCATTGACAACACAAAACACATATTAAACAATCTCCCCAACCATTCAAGTACAGTCACACCCCCTTCCTTCAACATCTCAGCTCTCACACCATCCATACAAGACGCTTTTCCCACTCTAGTGCTCTTCTCACTTCATCTATTGTAATCTCTCTCTCATTCTCATCTCCCATCACTGGCACCTCAACACCTGCAACAGCAATTATATCTGCCTCCTTATTATCCTCAACATTCAGTAAACTTTCAAAATATTCCGCCCATCTTTTCCTTGCCTCCTCTCCTTTTAACAACCTCCAATTTCCATCTTTCACTGTCTCTTCAATTCTTGAGCCAGCCTTCCTTACTCTCTTCACTTCTTTCCAAAACTTCTTCTTATTCTCTTCATATGAATGACCCAATCCCTGACTCCACCTAAGGTCAGCTGCCCTCTTTGCCTCACGTAGGACTACCTTGCGCTTTACTTCCACATTTTTCTCTTTATAATAAAAATAATGATAATAATAATAATAATAATAATAATAATAATAATAATAATATAATAATAATGATAATAATAATATTAATAATAATAATAACAACAACAACAACAACAATAATAATAATAATAATAAAGGCTTTCTATCAGAGTCCAGCGGCCATATTGGAAAATGGCTGACATTCCCTTCTAGGGCAGAGTTAAGATGGTCTCATATCTGTAAATCTTCATAATGATCTAACCTAACATTTCACCAAATGCAATGCTTTCAGCCAAATTTGAGCAATCATATGGTATTCTTTTAGATATCTGTCTGATTATATGAAATCTAATACGAAGTGATTGACTTACAGAAGGATGTAGGTGAATCACAGAAGAGGAAAAAAAGGATATAACTCGAACTCTAAAATGGGTTGGTAGATTGTCGAGGGAAGCAGAGGATGGAATGAATTATTATTATTATTATTATTATTATTATTATTATTATTATTATTATTATTATTATTATTATTATTATTATTACTTGCTAAGCTACAATCCTAGTTGGAAAAGAAGGATGCTAAAAGTGCATGGGCTACAACAGGGAAAATAGCCAAGTGAGGAAATGAAACAAGGAAAAATAAAATATTCTAAGGAGAGTAACAACATTGGAATAAATATCTTCTATATAAACTATAAAAGCTTCAACAAAACAAGAGGAAGAAAGATAAGATAGAATATTGTGCCCGAGTGTACCCTCAGGCAAGAGAACTCTAACCCAAGACAGTGGAAAACCATGGTACAGAGGCTATGGCACTACCAAAGACTAGAGAACAATGGTTTGATTTTGGAGTATCCTTCTCCTAGAAGAGCTGCTTACCATAGCTAAAGAGTCTCTTTTACCCTTACCAAGAGGAAAGTGGCCACTGAAGTATTACAGTGCAGTAACCCCTTGAGAGAAAAGGAATTGATTGGCAATCTCAGTGTTGTCAGGTGTATGAGGACAGAGGAAAATAAGTAAAGAATAGGCCAGACTATTCGTGTGTGTGTGTGTGTGTGTGTGTGTGTGCGTGTGTGTGTAGGCAAAGGGAAATGAATCGTAACCAGATAGAAGGATCGAATGTAGTACTGTTTAGCCAGTCAAAAGACCCCATAACTCTCGTTTTATATAGTTTACTTTCGTCATGGAAGTAAATTGTGGATGATGAATACGAATATAAAGAGAAAAATTGTGAACCAGCTGAAGATTAATGATCATTAGGATTTGAGTATGGCTAATTTGCATTAGATGAAGTTTGATTTTGTTATAAATTAGAATTAAAACGACATAGCCATGGCTAAATAATTATTCAAAGAGTCTTGAGTTGGTTTGGTCACAATTATAATTTGGTATAATATGAAGTACAGTGAAATGATAAAACTCCAAATAACTATAGAATCGACAGTTGCTGAAGACGTATTTCTCTGTTTGACAAATGACTGACGCTAGCTGCACAGAACAGCGGGTAATCTTACCCTGCAACCACTTAATTCTCACGGATAGTCCTATTGTTTGATAGAGGTCATTTGGATGTAAGCTGACATCGGTCTACAATAAACTAAATTCACTTGTAGCACATCAGTCCTTCAACTCTTCGGTAACTCACAGATACATGCTTACATTGCCGGTTTTCGCGCACGGCATCTATTGTCTTTCTCGTGTAGGCCTCGTATCTACTAGATGACAAAGGTTTAGAGGTCCACAGTAGGCATCTTATAACTTTCATTACTTGATCACTGTTGTTCTCCCTTAAGGCAAGTACCAGGGGTAGCATGAAGCCATTTCCTTGAAATACTCTAATGGTAGTATTTAATATCAGATTTTATCTTGAATATTAGCTATGATAGAATGAGATTTGCATCTTTATTTGGTGAGTAATGGAAGAGCCAAATCTTAGTCCATACAGAGCCCAAGTCTGAAGAAGATAGGGCGCGGAAGTAAGAAGAGTGAGAACAAATACATAATTAGCCCACATCTGCCTAAACAGGAATAAAAATTTTGTCAACGTCCTGCAGTAAATATTATCAACCTAAATAGGCGCAGAAAGCTTAATATATAAAGAATAAGGAAAAATTGAAGTTTCCTTCTTTATGATTTTGTAATCAGTTACGCTACGTACTTCTAAAGATCTGCACTTAGCTACAGAAGCATTACGTTGCGAAATAAACAAATACTTGAAACGATTATATTGAGCATAATTATACATATTGAGTTTTGCTATAAAAAAGGGAGCAAAATGATGATTTAAGCCTAAGAAAAATACAAAATGAAAAGAACTTATACATGACAATAAAGGAAATTCATATAAGAATAGAAAAAAATATAAGAAACTCAATCTTTCAAGAAGTAATTTGCTGCTATTCTGAAACTTAAAAACCATTGAGGAAAATATCTTCAAATACAATTCCCACAGGATTTAAGAGTTGCCCTTTGACACCTAACGATAATGTCGTGGAATAAATCGATCGCATCTCTCTCTCTCTTTCTCTCTCTCTCTCTCTCTCTCTCTCTCTCTCTCTCTCTCTCTCTCTCTCTCTCTCCCCAGACTTTTAATTTGTGAAGTGGAAGGGAAGGAGATGTTATGCTCTGGACCCAGACAGATATTGAGAAGTGCGCTCGACCTGGGATTGGATTTAGGCTTGCTATTTTGTTCTACCCAGGGGAATTTATACATGGATTTGCATTGCTTTCTATTTTCAGTTTTATAAGATTTTTTTCCCCTACCAAAATATAATACGTTTATTATTAATAGTCAAGTGATAACTGTTATGTATGGAAGGGTGACATAATTGCTAGAAGTTAAATAAAATATGATTATTATTTGCTTTCATCGTATATATATATATATATATATATATATATATATATATATATATATATATATATATATATATATATATATATATATATATATATATACGTATATATATATATATATATATATATATATATATATATATATATATATATATATATATATATATATATATATATATATATATATATATATATTCTTTTCTGAGTGTGGATACCTAAACGAGGTGAAAGGGTTTGTGTATCGCCATTATCAGCAAAGCTTTACCAGTCAAGCCCCAAGTCCACCCATACTAGGTTGGTTTGCTGTAAGTGATTAGACTAAACTCCCCCAGTATCACTATCCAGGGAAGGCGTGGTGATGAATATGGCCAAACACTGGCGTGACTCAGGACATGTCTGAGGTCTTTGTCCTGAAGAAACGGCATATATATTACATATCTGTTTCGACGTTGTTACTGTTTCTAGAATGATCTATTGTTGATTTATTCTGATCATTTATTTATTTCCTAATTTCCTCTCCTCACTGGCTATTTTTCCCTGTTGGAGCCCTTGGGCTTATAGCATCTTGCTTACCCAACTAGGGTTGTAGCTTGGCTAGTAATAGTATATATATATATATATATATATATATATATATATATATATATATATATATATATATATATATATATATATATATATGTATGTATGTATATATACAGTGCTGTATATATACACAGTATATATGCATATATATATCATATTTATTGTATATATATACATATATATATACATATATACATACATACATATATATATATATATATATATATATATATATATATATATGTATTTATATACATATATATATATATATATATATATATATATATATATATATATATATATATATATATAATTATATATGTATGTATATATATATATATATATATATATATATATATATATATATATATATATATATATATATATATATATATATATATATATATATATATTCTTACAAAGCTGGTCTTCACGAGAGTAGATTATTTTATGCATGTATTGCATTTGTGTATATAAGTGATGTATAGCTAGCTCGTAGAGTGAGTTCTACTCATGTAGGACTAAGTATATGTACGTAAATTACATAAGACTGTCGTCATTCATTTAGTTGTATTTTCATTCAGTTTCGTATATGTAAATTTACATCATTTTAAAGAATTAATTTTTCCATTCACCTAATTTGGGTACAAAGGCTTATGTAACCTTGTTAAAAAGTATGCTTGACACACACGAGGTATGCTGTATTACAAATGCTAGGGATTTAGTCATGTTTCCACGTGGTTGGAAAATGCATGAAGGTTCTAGACGAAAAAATATTCTTCTTTTTAATTTTATAGGAACGAGAGAGCCAGCCTGATACCCTGAAAGAGATAATGTCCAACAGTCCTATCACCAGCATCTATCCAGCGACTATGTAATCCCTCTCAAACGTGAATGGTGATTTCTCTCCAAGGTATACCGTATATAGTGTTGTTCAAACATTGGTGATATTATTATGTGTTGAATATAAAAGTGTAGTGTGTTAATGTAAGTATGTTTTATACAATAGATTTTTTGTGACTGGCCCTGTGAGATTTGTTTAAAAAGTGAAGTGTATTTATTTTTGCTTAACCGTTCAGTAACCTTGTGTGATCCCTAAGGACGGAAGAGTAACAGCTACGTATATGTAAGTGTAATCGCTGTTTATTTACTATACTATTTTTATAGAATATATATATTTTTGTAAAGTGTGTATTATTTCAATCACCAATAATTATTTCAGTGCGTTGCTCGTATCCCATGACTAAGAATGGAAGTAAGAGGTTGATTTATAAATAGTTAAAAGTAAAAAATCCCCCAGTTTTTGTTTTGAGTGTGACGTAAGAAGATCTTTAGGTATTCATTGTTCATATATATTATCATCTGGGAGTTGTATGTTATTCTCAGTACTCAGAGGTTTTCTCTTATATATTATATTATGTAATATGAAGCAGGTGAGTTTTGGAGCTCGGCAATTTACGTAATTGGCTAGTCGTAATAATAATATATATATATATATATATATATATATATATATATATATATATATATATATATATATATATATATATATATATATATATATATATATGTGTGTGTGTGTGTGTGTGTGTGTGTGTGTATGTGTGTGTGTGTGAGTGTGTTTGTATAGAACTTATTGTTAATATGCATGTACGCTTATGGTATATTGACTCATATGATAGCATATCTAATTGCAATCAAAATAAAAGCCAACGCAACATCAGAACTACCGGCTCTGGGGGAAAACGTAAACGCAGTAATGATAATGTAATGGCAATAACATATAAAGAGAAAAGGGAGAGAAATCGAAGGGAAAGAAGTAAGCAGAGGGTAGCTACGTACATCCTCCATTAATAACGAGGCAGAGGGTGAATAAATATATAATACATCATAGTACTAATTAATGTGCACATACATCAGGCTCCCTTGCTTAGACACAACAATGAAGGGAAACGTAGCTTATTCAAACGTAACCAATTTATCCTGATATCAGAGGCCATTTTGATTCAAAAAGGGAAGTCGCTGAACCTTAAATAGGCCTGAGAGAGAGAGAGAGAGAGAGAGAGAGAGAGAGAGAGAGAGAGAGAGAGAGAGAGAGAGAGAGCAGGGTCAATCACTGAGATATATCAAAGAATATTATGTCCCTGCCATAAACTTCAAAGAGCATTAGAATTGTAGGATACGCCAACGGTCATCATATAATGTCAATAAATTACTATTCTTTTTTTGCCTACTATCCTGTCTTATGTATTAATAAAACGCACACACTTGATATATATATATATATATATATATATATATATATATATATATATATATATATATATATATATATATATATATATATGATAAATTTTGCACATTTTACGTGTTTTTCATATTCAAATAAGCCATATATATTTTTCATACATTAATGTCTGGATTCTCTTAACGACCTGGGGATCAGAGCCCCAGGCCAAGTTCTTGTCTTTGTGTGATTTCGCCTGGGGCTCTGATCCCGAGGTCGTTAAGAGAATCCAGACATTAATGTATCAAAAATATATATGGCTTATTTGAATATATATATATATATATATATATATATATATATATATATATATATATATATATATATATATATATATATATATATATATATATATGTGTGTGTGTGTGTGTGTGTGTGTGTGTGTGTGTGTGTGTATCATGTGTGTATATATATGTATAATATATAAGAATCATACTCTTAATTCTAATTTTGTTAAATAACGTTTAGGACTAGTGTTAATACATCAAGGCCTTTAATATTGCAGGGTTTATCAAATAATTAAATCAAATAGAGTTTGCTAAAAGCAAATTGTTGTACCTCCCACCTATACTTGAACTCTTTTCATTTCCTAGGTCAGTTTTAAGCGTCTCCTCTCATAAGATGGAAAACCCAGCGAACCACAAGCGCTGTTATTATCTGAAGATTTTACTTTATAGATCGTAGATTCAGTATCCTGTCCTGTGGTTAAGCAAGCGGTTATGTATGTATCCGCGAGTAGATGCTTTTAATCAGGGCGAAGCGGATGATTAAAATTACGGAATATCATTCATAACTTAATGAGAATTACTCGAAACTTATCGGCACATAAATCAAAACATTCTGGACGATTTGCCTGTTAGGAAACGCATTTTAAATCAATACGACCATTAGGTTTAAATACTCCATGAAAAAGTTTCTTAAAAAGTTCAGGTAATATCCATCTAAGCTTTATTAAGCGGATTAACAAGGTTGTTTTTTTAATCTCTCTCTCTCTCTCTCTCTCTCTCTCTCTCTCTCTCTCTCTCTCTCTCTCTCTCTCTCTCTCTCTCTCTCTCTCTCTCTCTCTCTATAATAATAATAATAATAATAATAATAATAATAATAATAATAATAATAATAATAATAATAATAATAATAATAATAATAATAATGTTTCCTGTTAAATGATTCATAAATATTACATAACTTGGCTACGTTATTTTAAATATTTTTTTTTTTTTTTTTTGTACAAAATGATAAAGAAATGAAGAATTTTATATTCCGATAAGAACAATATCAATTCTTTTCTGCTCAACATACCGTATATTGAATGAAATGCTTTTTATATTGTTGGAAATCCTTTTCATTCCGTGTTTGACTATGTAGTATTGGTTTGAGCTTCGTCATCTGTAAATTTCAGGAAACTATTTCAATGTTTGAATGATTTGATTTTCATGGACACTACTTTATCAAAGTATTTGAAATTTTCGTATATAATAGGATTATATTCGGAGACGAATGAAGAATTTAACAAAAATATTGTACAATCTTATTTCCTTTACAATGTTTAAACTGTGGGCTTGACTAATTTTGATATATGAAATAAGGACTGTGTTTAGTCAGAATTGGTGCATTCTAAGAAGAAATTGTGATGAATAAATTAACTACCACCACCGAATTGGTTGCTATTCAGAAAAAAAAAATTGTGCGCATTGTCAATAATAAAGGATAATTAAGACTTACTAAGAAGAATATTGCGTAATATAGAACTTAAACGTTACCTCCACTAGAAAATTGAGAATGGTAAAAACAAAATCACTGAGGGGGTACTTGGTTTATTGGTGCGAATTCATTATCTTTGACAAAGTACGAAAATTGTTTTTTTCTATGTCAAGTAACCAGAAAAACTATACAAGAACCATCTATATTCTTCACTGCACATATTTTGTTATATTATGTTTTCAGAGTTAGGTTCAAGGTCGAGGCATAGCATTTGCAACGGTGCTTCTATTAATCTAACGTTTTTAGTTTATCTTTATTTTATATTAATCTGTCTTTCTCTTCACATCAGGTATAAAACTTTTTTCTTGTTTTTCATATCTCTTCTACTAAATAAAAATTATCCTATTATTTTCTTTAAGTCTTTTTCGTAAAGTTGATGGACCTCAATTAATTTATTATTTTACTTTCTTTATTCCCGGCAAAATAAAAAAAATGGGTCAAATTCTCTTCCTAAGTTTCACAAAAATTACAGTTTACGCTTCCCCATTTCTGCCTATCTATTGTATTTAGTTTTAACGCATTTGTTCTTACTCAAAAGTATAATACTGATACAAATATAATGCCATATATTGGTTCTTTAATTCTTCTCTTCTACTTACTTTCCAATTCTTTCCATTTTGTACTATCCTACTTCCTGATTTCTGATTTTATTTGTTTTGCTCAATTTTCTTATTTGCCTTACATCCCGGTTTAATTCTTGCAGTCAATTTACTGTTTTTTTTCACCATCATATTTCTTTTTATTGTATGTCCAGGATCAATGTTTCATTATTCTCTCTCTCTCTCTCTCTCTCTCTCTCTCTCTCTCTCTCTCTCTCTCTCTCTCTCTCTCTCTCTCTCTCTCTCTCTCTCTCTCTCTTTCCTTCAGGGTATTGTTTATGTATTGCAACTCCCCATCTATCAGTATTGTTTTAATAAAATATGCCCCCGTTTCTCCTCTTAATGAAGTATAAGCTGTACTTTTGGTGGCACCTAATGTTTTTATATATGCCACGTTCTCTATCCTTTGTATCTTCTGAATTTCAGTTTCCATCAAGTTTATAGAATTTTATCTATACGGAATAGATGATAATACAATGCTTTTGCGAAACGGTTTTCTTCTTGGTACTATTACAACTTTTCTCTATGACTGAATACGTTAGGTTAGGCAGTTTTTGAAGTTTATTTATCCTTTCCCATTTCAGAGTTTAAAGTATGTTCCTATTACTGTCTAGTTTAAATTACATTAAATCTTCTACTTTCATTCACTCTGTGTGATCTGGCGTTTTTTTCATGTTATATATCTTCTCTATTCATTTCTCACTTACATTTTTTTTCGGTTTTTAGTAAAAGCTGAAGGTTGCGTATTGCATTCCCTATATCTTCGGCGACCACCAAGGCATTATATGCAAAGAATATTGATCCAATCTCTTTTAAATCTTTATGTATGTATATATATCCATATATACTGTATATATATATATATATATATATATATATATATATATATATATATATATATATATATATATATGTATATTTACCCTATATATATATATATATATATATATATATATATATATATATATATATATATATATATATGTATATGTGTATATATATATATATATATATATATATATATATATATATATATATATATATATATATATATATATATATATATATATATATATAGCTATATATACATATATATCTATATATATATATATATATATGTATATATATAGCTATATATATATATATATATATATATATATATATATATATATATATATATATGTGTGTGTGTGTGTGTGTGTGTGTGTGTGTGTGTGTGTGTGTATATAAGGCAATATCTTTATGTCTGTGTGTGCCTGTGTATGTCGCCTATAGGAAGATAGGTTAGAGAATCTACATAAAAACCGAAAGTGTATATCTATGTAAAATTTTCTGAGGAAGATGATCCAAAAGGTCCAGAATCTTTAAGTGACCACCTTAGGGAGATATGGGAGCAGAATACACAATCCTCTTCCATGAAATCAGGCAGGAGGGTGCCCTAGACTTTTTCAAAATAACATATGTATATATATATATATATATATATATATATATATATATATATATATATATATATATATATATATATATATATATATATATATATATATATATATATATATGATAAATTTTGCACATTTTTACGTGTTTTTCATATTCAAATAAGCCATATATATTTTTGATACATTAATGTCTGGATTCTCTTAACGACCTCGGGATCAGAGCCCCAGGCGAAATCACACAAAGACAAGAGCTTGGCTCCGGCCGGGAATCTTGTCTTTGTGTGATTTCGCCTGGGGCTCTGATCCCGAGGTCGTTAAGAGAATCCAGACATTAATATATCAAAAATATATATGGCTTATTTGGATATATATATATATATATATATATATATATATATATATATATATATATATATATATATATATATATATATATATATATATAAGGCAATTACTGTGTGTGTGTTCCCTATAGAGAGGTTAGAGAATCTTCATAAAAACTAAAAGTGTATTTCTATATAAATTTTCCGAGGAAGGTAATGTAAGTGGTTCCGAATTTCTAAGTGGCCCCCCTAAGGGAGTTATCGGGGCAGAACCCGAACCCCACTCTTAAAACTTCAAATATATCCAATTTTACATAAAAACGGAATTTATATTCTTATGTAAAATATTCTTAGGAATTCAATGTAAGTGGTCACGAATCTATAAAGGCCCCCTTGAGGATCTATCGTTTGTAGGACCTTGGTCACTTTAACCTCAAATATATACGATTCTATGCAAAAATTAGAATTGCATTCTTATGTAAAACTTTTCCTTCCAGCTTGTGTTTTTGGATTGCTGTTGTGATGTCGGCTCTGCGGTCACACGTACAGCTTTGTATGTCATGCCTAAGAAGCTCTCCGGATTCTTTATCCATTCTTTGAGTTCTAAGGCTGCTGCGTGCTCTTCCTATTCACCCTCCGAAAGTGTCTATCAGAGGAGGGAAGAAGAAAAAGGAGACCCTGCCTTCCCACCAGAGTTCTTTGAGCATGACAGGAAGATTACCTTCCTCTGCTGAAGGTAATATCCCCTGCCTCTAGCCCAAAGCTCTCGCGCTAACATGACTGTTAAACACCCTTGCAAGTACCTAGACCTGGGTGGGCTGTGGCCTGCCCTAGATATCGATGGCGCCAATTTAGCGGAGAAGCTATTGGGGGTTTAGTTGTAGCTAGGTCGCAGAAGTCTTCCCACTCTGTTGCTGCTCCCATCCCACCTGCGAAGGAGAATGGTGGAGTGACGCCACTGGATATGTCCCTTGATAGGATTGTTGATGAGCCCTGGCATGTTGCTGAGGGCCAGACGGTTGTGAAGTCCTCGAGTGTGGTGAAGGAAGCATCATCACTCTTGGTCACTTGCATCGTCTGTAGTTGCAACTTCTTTTTCCACAGCTGAGGAGGTGCTGTCTGAGGAGCTACCTGAGGTAAAGGACAGCCGATCTGGAGAAGTCTTTTGAGATGTCTCTAGGTTTCCATGCATGCTTTTGTGGGAAGAGTAGTGTTGCACCAAAACCTTTTCCCTAGGAGTGTTGAGGTGTGAGGTCCATGGACAAAGGCCTTTGCCTTAAGTATCAAGTACCACAAGGGATATGCTACGGCAATACTAGTCAGGACGACGTGCTATGTTCTAATCTCCTACCTCGGGATGCTCCCTGGATACATTGGTATCTCCATGTACAGGATTGCCCAGACAAGCCAAAAAGTTGCCCCTAAAACCTCTGATACTGACCGTATTTTGAACGAGCTACAAACACCTTCTCCACATGATGTCCTAGAAGGCTGATCGTCAGTGACATGCTTTGTCTTCGAAGGAGCCATCTCCATGAGCTGAGACACCGCCACGAGCATGGAAGGCAGGTAAGGACTGGAAGGACGATCATTCATGAGCAAGATCTCCAAAGCATCACAGGTCTCCGGAGAATTCATGACGCTCATGAGCTGCTCCACATTCACTTCCTAAATCTGTGAAGGGATTAGATTGTTAGTACCGATGCCCAAGGGAAAATGTACGTGCAAAGCTGAATGTCTGGTGGGCAGTGATTACCTTCCATGTGCCAGTAACTACATTTACTACTAACTCGTTAAGTTAAATTACCATTTTCAGGTAAGCCTAAATCATACTCCTGTTAAAGGATTAAGGTTTGAAGTTTTGAAAAATACAAATAATTTTCAAATTTGTGATATATTTGCTGGTGAAAATTGGGAGTAGTGTCAGAACATTAGGATACAAAGTATCGGAAACTATGAAATTTTGATTAGTTGAATATGGTATACAACAACTGTGTAATAATAAAAATCTTCCACAAGCACTTGTGTATAGTGCATATACTATAAACAACAATCACCTCCAAATTTTATGCAATCCTTCTTAAACAACAATGGTGAGCTTAGAATGTAACTCAACTCTTCTAATTTTCCTCACTGTAGTAGTATAAGTAGATAACTTGTTAGTCAGTTGCCTTCCAAGTTCCCTATGGAACAATTTGTCAAAACTGCTTTTTTCCAACCATTACCTGGAGATAATTTTGATTTGGCATAAAATGCAAGTATAATGTATAAACTAAACTAATAACTTCATATAGACAGAATTTTCAACCTCCACCTTCCGTAACATACGATATTGCTTTACCATGGATTACAATACAAAGGAGAGCTAGTGATGACTTGGAATGAATTTACCTAGTGTATTCTTTAAATGAAGTGTATATTCATTGCCTTCATCTGTCATAGGTTAATTCGCTGAAACATCTCACTTTTTCCTAACAAGTGGACCTCTTGAGTTTAAATCTAAAAGTTTAATATTCTAACCTGACCAACCTTTACATACTTTAAGCTATACTAATGTTATTAGGACTTCAACTGTACAGTATTCTTCAAGTCTGCTGGCCTCGTTTCTTATGTTTCATAAAGCTTTGTCTGTCTAGGCTGGTTAATTATTCATAGACATAAGACTATAATTCTATAACATTTGTTCATATTATAAGCTATAATCATCCTCTCATATCGGTTCTACCCACTTATGACCGGCTAATTGATAGATTTTTTTCTCCAAAATGGTACCATATAATTCATATTGATTTCATTCATCTCTGCCAAGGAAGACTACACTAACTGATTATAAATTTTCTAATCAATTGTCATTCGTTCATAATTTGGCGAAGATCATTTCATAAGTTGACATTGATGCTAGAGAGCGCGGCTTTTGTCAGACATTCTATTTCTACTATCATTTCATTTCTGATTTTTTTAAACGTATGCATATCTAAATTCCCAATAAAAAATGTTAATCTCGCCATTAATTACTTTGCCAGTGAATATGAAAATAAGTATGCTTTACAAAGTTCGGTTTAGGGCGAAAGTGTATAAGAAAAGAGTTACTAATAGTATACAACAATTAATATAATCTTATTCATATTCCTACTTTTATAGCAAGCTTAGTGTTTAGGAAGGATTTTGGATGCCTCTCCGCTTAACGGCAGTTAATAAGAATCGTTGATGTCTAGGCTTACATTTGCATATAACAGCATAATTAAAAGTTTCCTTTCCCAGAATTGTAATTAATGGAGAGGCACGTTTTTAACATTGTATCGACATTACTTTATTCTTCGCAGATTTATTTAAAACCAGTAGGTAATTTTGCTTTGAGATATATGTTCCAAACTGTTAAATATCATAGAAAAAATTTCAGTGAATGGCCAATGAAGTACCTACCAAGGCTTTTATTAATTCATACGCCACGGTAGGCCTACACGAATACTCAAGTGTAACTTTTCCAGGGAATTACAGTACTATAATGATTTATGCATTTTTATACATTTGAAAATTAAAAGCTACTTCGAGATTAATGAAATAGAACACTCCTTTGTGATCTCTTGTTGATTTTGGTTATGTTTAAAGTAAAGAACACTAAGAAAAGTAATCATAACAGCCTAGAATTAAGACACAAAACTTTTTAGATATAATAAATTATATTGAATCATAATTTACCACACATAGGTAAAGAACCACTCCCATGTTCCAAAATTCCTAAGAGAAAAAAGTTATTTTTTCCTTCTGTTCTGAAATCCCCCGAGAGAGCCTTACCTTATTGCCTTATTCTATGTTTGGGTTCCCCCAGGTCCCTCAGTGTGAGGTACCTCGTATATCCACCAGTGAGTTGCTAATGCATCTTCCGGTGTATTTTACATCTTCCAGTCTTGGATGGTCTGGGATGCATCTTAGGTCTTTATCGAGCTTATTCTTAAACACATCTACGCTCACTCCTGATATGTTTCTTAGATGAGCTGGCAGTGCATTAAATAGTCGCTGCATTATCGATGCTGGTGTGTAATAGATTAATGTCCTGTGCACCTTCTTTAGTTTTCCTGGTATAGTTTTGGGCACTATTAATCTACCTCGGCTTGCTCTTTCTGATATTTTTACCTCCATGATGTTTTCAGTAATTCCTTCGATTTGCTTCCATGCTTGTACTATCATGTAGCATTCTCTTCTCCTTTCTAGACTGTAGAATCTAAAAAAATTGTAGTCTTTCCCAGTAGTCAAGGTCCTTAACATATTCTATTCTATAAGTAAAGGACCTTTGTACACTCTCTATTTGTGCAATATCCTTTTGGAAGTGTGGATACCATGTCACATTGCAGTACTCGAGTATACTACGTACATAAGTTTTGTAAAGCATAATCATGTGTTCAGCTTTTCTTGTTTTAAAGTGTCTGAATAGCGTTCCTATTTTTGCTTTACATTTAGTCAACAGAGTTGCTATTTGGTCGTTGCATAACATATTCCTGTTTAACATTACACCAAGGTCTTTAATTGCATCCTTGTTTGTGATTGTCTCGTTATTAGGTCCCCTGTATGCATATACCATTCCTTCTATGTTTCTATAATTTATTGATTCAAATTTATAAGAGTTAAATACCATCCTATTTATCTCCGCCCATTCATATATTTTGTTTAGATCTCTTTGTAACGAGTTCCTATCTTCATCACAAGTAATTTCTCTACTTATTCTTGTGTCATCGGTGAAACTTCTCACTACAGAGTCTTTAACAGTACAGTCTATGTCTGAGATCATAATAACAAACAGCAGTGCAGCTAATACCGTACCCTGTGGCACTGTGGAGGATTTATTTTTGCTTTATTTTTATTTTTGTTTTTTGCCAAATCCTGTGAGAGAGAGAGAGAGAGAGAGAGAGAGAGAGAGAGAGAGAGAGAGAGAGAGAGAGAGAGAGAGATTGCGTTAGCGAGCGAAAGTAGTTAGTGTATCGATCGTTGGTGGTGAGAAAGACTGTTGGTATTAATGAGATTGTTTGTTTATGTTTTAGTTAGGTTACGACAGTGGTGAATGTCTTGGGAGAAGGCTTATTTTGATTTCGACTGCAGCTAGAGGCTGTTGTGAATGCTGGATTATTATTTTTTTGACCAGCGTGGAAGTGATTTTTATGTTCTGAGCCGTGATTCCTCCTTTGGGGAGAAGATTTATGTGAAAGTGATTGTTGACGACTTGGCTATAATAAGGAACTTGGCACGACTGCTTGGATTTGGATAATTGTTGATGAAGTGGCCTGTAATTGATAGTGTTAAACTGCGCTTTTGGATTGCTGAACCGATGATGACCTGGCCTTTGTATTTGGATTGTTGATGATGATGATAATGATGATGATGATGACTACCAACCAATTCAGCGAGGCAGTTGTGGCAAAATGCCACACAGTTTAATCTGTGATTTAAAAAGCTGTGATTGTGGTAGTTGCCGTAAAAGACTGTCGGCTTTGTGTTGGTGTTCATATATATATATATATATATATATATATATATATATATATATATATATATATATATATATATATATATATATATATATATATATATATATATATATATATATATATATATATATATATATATATTTATTTTTGGTGTTGGTGTGCGGTGTAATTTAAGCTCGTTAGGTTTTTTTTGCGTTTATTTGAATGGTGTTACGTTTTTATATTTAATGTTGTTTATGATTAGTTTTAAGTATTTTGAATGTGGATGGTTTTGGTTGGATTTATTATAGTTAGTAAGAAATATATAGTTTTAAGGTTATATTATGTTTTGTATATTTCGTCCTTTTTGTCTAAGAGTATGGTTGTAGATTACGTAAGGGGAAGGTTTGTTTTGTGGAGACCATTGTCAGTAAGTGTGATTCAAGGGTGTGGGGGTTGTCCTTGCAACATCCCGCCACAGCACGCCAGATATTACCTGAGCTTCATCTGATTTTTCGTCATTTGCAACCACTATCTGTCTTCTGTTTTGCAGGAATTCTTTTACCCATTTTTCTGTTTCCCACAATATTATGCTTTCTCATTTTTTTCTCTAATATATTATGGTCTACCTTGTCAAAGGCTTTTGCAAAATCTAGATAGATCAAATCTGTGTCTTTTTCATATATCATATTTTTGTATATGATTTCATAATGTGCTATTAGTTGGGTTTGTGTACTTTTTTTCGGGCACAAAACCGTGTTGACCTATATTAAATAAATTATTTTCAACCAAATGATTCATTAATTTTTTTTTTTATTGCCCTTTCATACACTTTCATAATATGTGATGTTAGACTAAGAGGTTTATAATTGCTTGCCTCTAGTCTTGATCCACTTTTGAAAATAGGGGTTATATATGCTAATTTATGTTTAACATATATCTCGCTCATATCTACACTTAGTCTTAGTAGTATTGCAAGTGGCTTTGCGATAGTGTGTGTATTTTTTTTAACAAAATCGCTGGAACTCCATCTGGTCCGGCCGCCGATCCATTTTTAATTTCGCTTATAGCATGCACAATATCTGCTTCATTAATATCTATATCAGTTAGATATTCAATATTTTCTTCTCTCATTTCTGTTTCATTATTCTAATTTGCAATTCTTGGCGTGAATTCACTCTTATATTTTTCTGCTAATATGTTGCATATTTCCTTTTTTTTTATTCGTTAACCGTACTTCAATTCTTAGAGGGCCTATTTCTAATCTCCCATTATTCATCGTTTTTGCATAGGAGTAAAGTACTTTGTTTTGAAGTGTCCTTTCTTCTAAGCCCCTTTTTTTAATTTTCTTTCGATTGTATAATCTTTTGTTCTGCATTTTCTATCTTGCTTTTTATTTCCATCATTTTTCATACATTTTTTCTTTTGCAAGATTTTTCTTCCACTTTCTAATTTTCTGAAATAAGATCCTTCTATCTCTTGGTATGCATGTTTGATGTTTGTTTGTTTTTTCGGTACATATTTTTCAATAATTTTCTCCAGTATTCTGTACAGTATATCCGTATTTACCTGTATATTATCACTTACGAATAAATTTTTCCGATCTTTGTTCAATTATTCATTTATTTCTAACCATTTCATATTCTTACTATAAAAAATTATATTTTCCATATCCTTCCCACCGTTTTGTGCTTTGTTTATCTCTGCGTTCACTTTTTTGGAATGGACTATTAATTCTATGACATTGTGGTCTAAAATTCCCGTTATACACTATTATTTCTTTAACATAATTCCAATCATTTACAAATACTAAATCTAGGACATTGTCCTTTCTTGTTGGAATGTGATTTATTTGTTGCATATTATGTTCTACTATTACTCTCTTTTTTATATGCATATATACAACCACTTTCTTCTATCCGTTCTTTCCAATTCACGAAAGAAAAGTTAAAATCTCCGGATAGCAGCATATTCCAGTCTTTATGGTTTCAACACATATCATATATTTTTTTCTATCATTATGTCAAACCCCTTAGTATTTGGGGTTCTGTAAACTACAATATTCACTAGTTTTTCATATTGAAATTCTACCGCAATCAATTCACATTCTGTGTTGCTGTATTTTTCACAGACTTTTCCTTGATTTATGTCTCTTCCATATATTGCGGTTCCCCCTCGATTCCTATTGTTCTGTCTGATCTATATGTTTGGAGACCCTTTATCTGGTCATCACTGCCAGTCTCTTGGGAATACAATGTTTCACTTATATTTAATATATCTATTTTTTCAATTTGGGTTAGTTCTTCTATTTTTCTTTTAGAGTTACTTGTGACTAAACCTTGTGCATTCATCACTATGATGGTTTGTGTTTCATCCCCATTATCTAATATTGGTAATGATATGGATTCTCCCATGCTTCCTTCCTGTTCTGAAATGATGCTCTTTTCTTCATTTCCAGGAATTCTGCCATTAAAAAATCCAAATTTTCTATTATATTTGCTCTTTCGCCTTCATATTTATTTTTGTGTGTACACCTGCAATTATCCCCATATCTCCATTATAGATACATTCTTTGTAGTTTGGCTTTAATTGTGCATATTAGGGTTGAAAGGCATCATATCTTGGGGCCTTTTGTGCATAGCGCGGAATATACTCGGCTTGTTTTTTTGTTTCTTTTTTTGTTTAATTTTTGCTTTCCTTTTTCTTTTCTGGTTGCTTTTGAATTTTCTGACTTTCATCCATGGTTGCAGGATGCATATATCGACAAAATTTTGTTGAATTTGTATCCTTTTTCTTCTTTCAGTTTTTTGCATATTTTTGGATGGAGATCTCTGCCTTCGTCTCCATATCCGTCTAATTGTGCACATTTACCATATATTTCATAATTATGGCATATCTTTGGATGCTTTTAGTAGCATCTTTCGCCAAATCTGCAATTTCCTCTTTTCAGTAAATTGCAGACTATATCTTTCTTTTCTTTTTTTCCTTTTTCTTGCTCTTCCCTAAAAGTATGTAGGTCCGGGTAGAGTCCCGTGGGTCTATTATTTGTTTCCATCTGATAATTTATTTCTTCGTAAGTATGTTATTAAATGGCATCGTATGTTGTATCAATGATTTCCTCTGCATCCTTACACATATTGTGTTCATTTTTCTCTTCTTCTTCTTCTTCTTCTTCTTCTTCTTCTTCTTCTTCTTCTTCTTAAACTATTTTCAGATTCAGTCTCGACTTAATTATATTTTCTATCCAGACTAAGCATGTTGAGCAGAATACATTTGTGTCTTTATTATTTATTTTTTTGTTGTACTTCAGCGCAAGTAGGGTGTGTTGGTACGTGACATGCATCACATTTCCTAATCAGTTGATGCGGATTAATAATGGAATACCCCATCTTACATGTATTGCACCATTTTGGAATTCTTTTTCCCAATGCATCAATCAGCATATTCACCATATTGGACTTCTTATTGTTCTTTGATACAATGTGTTGATTGATGTAAACTTTATAAGTCTCTTCATCACCTGGATCTTCTTTAGAACTTCTTCTATTATTTTGATGATGTTTTCCGCAGACTTGCTCCAGTTTGTTGGATCATATTGTTTCAATATGTTTTAGAATATTTTTCCGTCACACTGGTTGGAGCTATTAGCGACCTTTGTTATCAGATGGTCTAGTTCTTGTTGTGCCATCTCATGAAATTTACTCTTGCTGATTGCAGCAATGTCCCTCTATGCCTTGCCTGTGTTATAGAGCGCCATATTGTTCAGAATTTTAGTAACTCAAGATAACTATCCTATGCCATCGTTTTATCCCACTTTTCTGACTTCAAACTAATCACCGACTATTCACGAAAACTTGTAGCTATATTGCACTCGATAGCCTTTTGTTATCTGCGTTAAATCACCTTATTTCTCGGATCACACGAGTGGACTTACTCACCAGCATACAGTAACACTCGCAGAGAGAGAGAGAGAGAGAGAGAGAGAGAGAGAGAGAGAGAGAGAGAGAGAGAGAGAGAGAGAGAGAGAGAGAGAGTTTTGACAGGACGTGACTGACACCCCATCAGCATACACTAAACATCTGTGGTCGGTCACAACTAAAGTACAAACCATCAAACATTAGCGAGAACATTCCGAAAATCAGCTTGAATTATTCAATCGAATTCGTCAGTTCTGATCGGGTGCTCTCGCTGCTGAAACTAAACAAAAGACAAAAAATAAAAATTCAATTGTTAAGCCTATGAATTTTCACGCCTGGTTAAAGGAATTTAATTTTTTTTTTGTTTTAACTACATTATTGGAATAGTAAGTTACGTTTTCCTGAGTTGTATTAATCACTTTACGTTATAAATTCCTTACAAATAGAAATGTAACTGGTAAAACTACTAGACACGGCTTCATTGTCTTATAATTCGTGAAAAAAAAAATTGAAAATAACTTCTCTTTTCATGAC
>NC_090751.1:65000963-65008463 GCF_036898095.1 Palaemon carinicauda
TCAAGGGGCTAATTACTGTACTGAAATTGTTCGGTGACTACTTTTCTCTTGGTAAGGGTAGAAGAGACTCTCTAGGTATGGTAAGCAGCTCCTCTAGGAGAAGGACACTCCAAAATCAAACCATTGTTCTCTAGTCTTGAGTAGTGCCATAGCCTCTGTACCATGGTCTTCCACTGTCTTGGGTTAAAGTTTTCTTGCATGAGGGTACACTCGGGCAAACTGTTCTATCTTATACTTTATATATATATATATATATATATATATATATATATATATATATATATATATATATATATATATATATATATATATATATATATATATTTATTTATTATTATTTAAAACAAAATTTTCTTCCTCTTGTTTTTTTTTTTAAATGGTGTGTTGCGCAGGCTTCATAGAAAGGCCATGGATGCCTGGTGGTTTATCAAGAGGGTATCCTTTCCTTATCTGTTTCTTTTAATTTTCAAAACCATCCTTACTGTCCTCCCTTCAGTTGAAGTGGTTATCCTGAAGGGTATTTAGCCTTTTATGGTGTATCGGCTCCTCCATGTTGACCAGTTTTTCCTACTTTTTTTTCTATAGTCTATGGGTTTGATCAATCACTTTATTTATATTTCTGTACATATTGTTTTTGTTATCATTCTTATTAATTTGGTTTTTAAGTATGATGTATCTTTTTTGTCACCATTAATTCTTATGCTCTCTGAGGACATTGAGAAAAATCCGGGACCAGTTCGTCCTAGATTTCGTCAATGTCGCCTACTGTATTGCAATATTCGTTGTCTTCATACAAATATTCAAGACCTTACAGTTGCCTCCAAACAGTATGATATTCTTTTGTGCTCAGAAACATTAGTTTCTGATATGAGGTACTCATCTGAGCTCCTTATAACTGGTTTTAAGAAGCCAATTATGCTGAATCGCGATGCCCTCCTTAGGGCCAGGGGAATGGCGGTGTATATTAAGACTGAATACCCTGCTTCTCATAAGTCCTGCTATCAATGTGGATGTCATGAGATTCAGGTAATAAAAGTTTGTGGCAGGCATAACAACTTTTATTTGTGTTCGACCTATCGGAATCCAGACATAGATGATTCTATCTTTGATTGTCTTCTCACCATTATAGCCAAGATGCAAAAAGGTGATAGAAAGGTCTCTTTTGTCTTTGTTGGTGATTTCCATGCTCACCATAGGGAGTGGTTAAATTCTGTTTCTCCTACCGATCGCCATGACTTAAGAGCTTTGCCTCTGAATCAGGCTGTGAGCAAATCATAAGTGAAGCGACTCACAGGTTTGGTAACTGCTTAGACCTCGTATACACCGACTCCCCTGGCATTATAACAAGTAAGGTTGGTTCTTCAGTTGGGACATCTGATCATGCCTTGATTTCATTGGTAGTGAAGACTGAGCAGCCTGTCCCTGATGTATCATACTCATGTAAGATTGATATGAAATCTCAAGCAGACTGGAATGGGGTTTTGCATGATCTTTTGGGCTTGAATTGGTTGCAATTGTATAGTCGTGTTGATCCAGTAGTCCCTTTGAATGAGAATCTAGTCAGCATAATTGATAGGCGTATCCCTTCTCGGGTACTAAGGTACCGAGTGAAGGACAAACCATGGTTCAATGATGATTGTAGACGTGCTTATTTGGAAAAGCAGGAGGCCTATCATCTTTGGAAGGGTAATATAACAGATTTGACCTGGAATAACTATACTCAGCTTCGAGCTTTTGCTCCGAGAGTTTATGCTTCAACTGAGAAAAAATACAATTTAACCATAAAAGAAACCCTTTCTGGTACAACCCAGGAGCATAAGTGGTGGACTACCCTTAAATCTGCACTCTTTGGTGTAGATGCAGCAATTCCTCCTTTACTTAAACCAGATGGCTCAGTCACTCACTGTCCAAAGGAAAAGGCAACCCTTTTGGCAAATGTGTTTGACGGCAAGCAGAGTAATGAGAATCTCGAACTTCCTCAATACTGTTTTCCTAAGGCTAAACTAACTAGATTAACTTATCGATCTCGTGTAATTAAAGCTCTGTTGATGGACATGGATGCTTATGGAGGTGTAGATCCAAATAGTATTTTACCTTTGTTTTTTATAAAGCCTGTAGATTTTTAGCTCCAAAGTTATCAGTTATTTTGCGCAAGTTAGCAAGAAGAGGAGTTTTTAGCACTTTTTGGAGAATTGGTAATGTTACTCCACTATGTAAATGTGTTTTTGGTAGCTCAAGTCCAACTGATTGCCGCCCAATTTCCATAACTCCCATATTATCTAAAGTTTTTGAACGTCTTTTGGCAAAACGTCTTAATAGGTTTGCTGAAGGTAATCATGTTCCCTAGTTTGCAATTTGGTTTTCGTAAAGGCCTTGAAGTATGTGATGCCCTTCTTACAATCTCCAATGCTGTACAGAAATCCCTTGATTGTGGTCAGGAAGTTCGTATGATTGGCCTAGATTTTAATGCTGCCTTTGACCGTGTTAATCATGAGGCCCTTGTTTTCAAACTCAAACAATTGGGAGTGGATGGGTCGTTTCTTAGCATTATTATTGAATTTTTAAGTAATAGATCGCAAAGAGTTGTTGTTGATGGCCACCATAGTGAGTATAGGAATGTGATATCTGGTGTTCCCCAGGCTAGTGTTCTTGGCCCATTACTTTTCATACTATATATACGTGGCATGTGGTTATGCATAGAAAACAAGCTTGTTGCATATGTAGATAATGCTACTCTCTTTGCATCAATTCCATCCCCTGAACGTAGATCTGGGGCTGCTGAATCCCTTAATAGAGATCCAGCTAAAATTAGTGCATGGTGCAAATTAGGGGTATGAAGTTCAATCCTAACAAAACTCAAAGTATGATTGTAAGTAGGTCAAGGACGGTGGCTCCTCAAAATCCGGATCTCAGCATTAATAATATTTCTTTAACTTTGTATGACTCTTTTAAAATTTTAGGTGTGATTCTTGACTGCAAATTTACTTTTGAGACACACATTAGGACTGTGTCCTCTTCAATTACAAAAAAAATGGCTTATTGAGAAAGTCTTTCAAGATCTTCGGTGATCAATCTATTCTGAAGAAATGTTTTAATTCTTTCATTTTACCTTGTTTCAAATATTGTTCTCCTGTCTGGTTTTCAGTTGCTGATTCTCACCTTAATTTGTTAGAGAGGAATTTGCAGTTTATTAAATTTCTTATTCCTGATCTAGATATTAACCTTTGGCACCGTCGTTCAATTAGTACATTATGCATGTTGCATAAGATATTTTATAATTTTGACCATCCTTTACATTCAGATCTTCCTGGAAAGTTTCATCCTGTTCGCAATACTAGGTATGCAATTAATTCTAATAGTCAGGCCTTCTCCCTCATGAGATTCAATACTACTCAGTATTCTAGAAGTTTTATTCCAGCTGTGACCAAGTTCTGGAATGATCTTCCTAATCGGGTAGTTGAATCAGTAGAACTTCAAAAGTTCAAAGTTGCAGCAAATGTTTTTATGTTGAACAGGCTTACAGAAGTCCTTCTATAGTTTATAAATTAAATATGTTGTAATGTTGTTAATGATTTTAAAGTATTTTATTTTTATTTTCATTACTTCTTATATCTATTACCTTATTCCCTTTCCTCACTGGGTTATTTTTCTCTCTTGGAGCCCTTGCGCTTATAGCATCTTGCTTTTCCAACTAGGGTTGTAGCTTAGCTAATAAAAATAATAATAATAATAATAATAATAATAATAATAATAATAATAATAATAATAATAATAATAATTAGCCATTTAACATCTTTAGAATATCAGTATTAGAAACAACTATTATTATTATTATTATTATTATTACTTACTAAGCTACAACCCTAGTTGGAAAAGCAGTATGCTATAAGCCCAGGGGCTCCAACAGGGAAAACAGCTCAGTGCGGAAAAGAAAAAAGGAAAATAAAATATTCTAAGAAGAGTAACAACAATAAATATCTCCTATATAAACTATAAAAACTTTAACAAAACAAGAGGAAGAGAAATAAGATAGGAGAGTGTGCCCGAGTGTACCCTCAAGCAAGAGAACTCTAACCCAAGACAGTGAAAGGCCATGGTACAGAGGCTATGGCACTACCCAAGACTAGAGAACAGTGGTTTGATTTTGGAGTGTCCTTCTCCTAGAAGAGCTGCTTACCATAGCTAAAGAGTCTCTTGTACCCTTACCAAGAGGAAAGTGGCACTGAACAAGTACAGTGCAGTAACCCCTTGGGTGATGAAGAACTGTTTGGTAATCTGTGTTGTCAGGTGTATGAGGATAGAGGAGAATATGTAAAGAATATGCCAGACTATTCAGTGTGTATGTAGGCAAAGGGAAAATTAACCGTAACCAGAGAGGAGGATCCAATGTAGTACTGTCTGGCCAGTCAAAAGACCCCATAACTCTCTAGCGGTAGTATCTCAACGGGTGGCTGGTGCCCTGGCCAACCTACTACGCAGTCATCGTGGTTTATATTCAAAGTTTTTTTTTTTTTTATTGTATACTTAGCATTGCCCCATTTTACAGGAGAGTTTTTCAAGTAATTAAGAAAAAATAATAATAATAAAATTTTTGGTACCGTTGAGGTTGATGAGTTTTCATGTATAAGAATTATTCTCTCAGTCGCTTACCTGTCAACATAGTCATTGTTAATAGGATTAGGAGATTATCTGTGCCATTCTTCTTGGCAGAAATCTAGGTGAATGTAACGAAGATTCATATATTATAGAATATTATTTATTGTTAAGCTACATTACTACGTGTGCTTGTGGCAATTTCTAGGACACTTCTATGACTCTCTGATTGTGACATGCGTCATGCAGAAACATACACGATAAAAACTAAACAAATGATTATCGATACAAAAGATTCTAATTTAATATGTAATACAAAATTTTGGAGGTATATTATATCATACACACTTCAATACTTTGTGACATTTGCTACCACACTTTTATCAAACATGTTCAGACAGTACAATGATGTTGCAAGTAAATCTACGATAAATCATTGATGGCTCTTTTTCAGTTTTTTCATCCATATTTGGAAAATTACAGTATATGGAATTTTTAATTTGAATATCATTGGAGAGACATAGCAGTTCAATATACTCAAGATAATAAATGTGCAAATCTGAGAAGTTGATTTTTAAGATCACAATTTAACGAGTATTTCTAAGTGATCTTTAAACAAACTTGTGATATAAGACCTCAGAGAGAGAGAGAGAGAGAGAGAGAGAGAGAGAGAGAGAGAGAGAGAGAGAGAGAGAGAGAGAGAGAGAGAGAACTAACAAACATGGAATTTCAAATTTCAATATACGGCAGCAGTTGCATCTGGCATCTCTTTTTCGATAATATAACTAAAATAGCCGAGTGATTCCAGAAGTATACAGCCGCACCGAATGCATAAACCAAATGGGAAACCGAGGCTGTGGTTCTACATTTTGTTTTTTTATGGAAGATCCAAGCGTCCTATCCCAAATGCAAGCACAGCCAAATACTGTATTGGCTTAGCTTTGGCTGTAATGAAATTCAATATGTAATGAATGGAAGAAAACAAATATAGCATACGGCTGCATAGCCACAATTTGAATATCATGACAGATATATACTTGATAAGCAACAGGATTTACTCTTTTTATTTTGATTTAGGAATCTTGCCTCCATAGGAATTATTATTAGAATCTTTATTAAACAGAAGGACAAATTTGGAGCACATCAATAGTTCAGAAACTTCAATGGCGGTACAACCGGCGGAGAGCAGAACAGGTGTGGGGGGATGGGGTTGGCTGGTGCGACGTGTGGTGGGCTTTATTAAACAATACATAAGCATACTAAGCATTACCGACGGCTGTGATTCGAAGGAACCTCCTTAGGAGACGTTCCATGATTATCGGTTTAGCAACTACTGAAGGGAGGGAGAGTGGAGATGACATATGAGAAGGTCAAACATTTTAAAGGAGAAAAGTTGACAACATCAATACATTCCCGGGGGTGTTGTTAGTAAGATTGGAAAGGCATCGAATGATTTAATTCCTAGTAGTTATCAACAAAGTGATTGATCACTAAAGTAAGAAATATGGAGCCCCAGTGTATTATAATTTTTAATCTGATTTCAATGAAAAAAAAAAAGATATTCATTTCGTCTACTAAACTTGAAGCTAATGATGATCAATACCTTGTCCAAGAAGCACAGATTATACTGTGTGTTATATTTGTTTCCTTTTGCAAATCCTTTCTGTACATTGTTACAAGGCATAGGTTTCCCTAATACACAAGTAGCTTCTTAGCCTATTTCATGTATGTTTCGAGCTATAGAAGGTTTGTAATACACATAATCCTTTGACAAGTTGGGTTGGCAAAGCTCTGTCATTTAACCCATTGTTGCCTGGTGCAATACTTGACACTGGCAAAAATCGAATTTCTATTACAGTCAGTTTCCCTAGTTGTCAGAACTGTTTGGATAGGCCTACAACTAATGCGTGGTTACTGAAACTGAAACTAGCACTCTTAAAAAACAAATTCCTTCTATAGTTTACATTTTCATCAGCCTTACAGTATCTGTTATTATTATTATTATTATTATTATTATTATTATTATTATTATTACGTAAAGGGCGAATTTAACGATTTTAAACAATGTCAGACAATATTAGTGCGGTCAGCAGTGGAATAGCTGGAAGAACTGCCAAAAGCTGTATCGGAATAGACGATTTGTGAAAAACTCCATCTGACTGAATAGGCAATCTGCGTGGGAAAAGACGATCGTGTCAGACTAGGCAATCTGTGTCGGAATAGTTATATGCATCAAAATATTTGATCTGTGTGAAAAGCAATCTGTATCGGAATAGACCATCGGTGTTGAAATACTCTATCTGTGTCTGAATAGGCAATTTGTTTCGGAATAAACGATATGTGTCGGAATAGACAATTTGTCGAAACCCAGAATCTGTGACGGAATAGACGATCTATGTCGAAATACACGATCTGTGTTGGATTAGACAAACTGTCGAGATATACGATCTGTGTCGGAATAGACGCTCAGTGTTTAAATCTTCAAACCGTGTCGGAATAGATGATCCGCGTTGAAATAGACCAGGGTGGTCTAATTTCATTGATATCTCAGACCACTTCAATTCTAAACATTCACTTGAGGCCATTAAAAGATAAAATACACACACACACACACACACACACACACACACACACACACACATATATATATATATATATATATATATATATATATATATATATATATATATATATATATATATATATATATATATATGTATACAGTATAAGTATTGTATATACATATATATATATATATATATATATATATATATATATATATATATATATATATAAATATATATATATATATATATATATGTGTGTGTGTGTGTGTATATATATATATATGTGTGTGTGTGTGTTTGTGTTCGTGAAAAGCTTAAGATGTACTATCAGTTTTTAATT
>NC_090751.1:65013463-65015963 GCF_036898095.1 Palaemon carinicauda
ATTTGTGTTACTTGTCTCTTTTTAATGAACAATGGAAACACTTCTTTATCCCAAACTACTTTCTCTCATGGTTCTCCTTGTAATATATATAAACGACCGATCAGATGCAAAGTACTTGCAGATCATATAATTGTTTTGTTTTTCGATATTGAGTATCAGATGGATGTAAATGTTGCAATCAACTCTCTCTTCCAAAAAGCAGAATTCTGTGTAACCCAGGTCCACTATCGCCTATCAAGAAACTTTCTTCTCTCCCTTCTGGAATGTAAATCTTGTACTGGTGTGGCACCTCTAACTCCTCAAGATCTGCAAGAGTCGGAGGAGGAGCACTTACAGCTTTCCTTTTGCGTTTAACAGTTTTTCACATAGCTGAAGCATCAGGCAATGATCCAAGCGTAACTTGTGAGACATTTGTTAATATCTTACCTATTACTACACTGGGTGCAGGTGAATTATGGGAAAGCTTGTTTACTTCCTTGATAACAGATCCAAATTTTGTATGAATCCTTGCATTGCAATTAGCAACTTGATCACAACACCAATATTTTATATTATTATCTAGTTTACTAAACTTTTCAAACAAATAAATGCCCTTCATATATAAATTTTTCTTTTCGTCTTTGGTTAAGAATCTCCATTTTGGGTGAGATGACAAATTTATATTTCTTTATATTTCAGAAATATCTTCAAAATTTATAAGTATTGGGCTCGATGTAAAAAGATGGACAGCAACACTCTAGTATGGAAATATGCTTATTCAGATTAACTGAACTGAACTGAATAATATACTAATATCATCAACACTAAAAAGGTAAATCTTATGATCCCTTTAACCACTCAATATCGAAAAACAAAACAATTATATGATCTACAAATCATTTGCATCTGAGAGAAAGTAGCTTGGGATAAAGAACCGTTTCCATTGTTCATTAAAAAGAGACTAAGTATAACAAGTATATATATATACACACACACATACATATATATATATATATATATATATATATATATATATATATATATATATATATATATATATATACACACACATATATATATATATATATATATATATATATATATATATATATATATATATATATATATATATATATATATATATATATATATATATATATATATATATATATATATATATTATAGTTTCATAGTTGTCCTGGTGTTGAGTTGTCCCGGGGTTGAGTTGTACCGGTGTTGAGTTGTCCTGGCGTTCAGTCGGCGGTGTTGAGTTGGCGGTGTTGAGTTGGTGGAGTTGAGTTGTCCCTTTCCCTTCACGCCGTATTTTATAAGATAATATTGTCAGCGTTCTGGGAGTCGCTTCATTTTCGGCTAATATCATCTCAGCAGTTATTTCATCGTATTAAGGGGCTCTCCGTCTCCTGAATTTTTAATGATGGCTTCGACTTCAAACACATTGGATTCCTTCATGAGTATATCAAGGTCTTCCTCAGATTCAGGTATATCAACCAAATTATTTCCTTCATATGTCCTATAAATGACAACACTAAAGTGTTCCATCCAATGTTGCCTTTCTTCATCTTCTGTTGTTATAACAGACCCATCTCTCTTTTCTATGAGTATATGCTTTTTCTTCTTTGCCCACATAGAGATTTAATTAATAACTCTATGAGCAATTCTTACACCATAGCCACTCCCTGAACTCATAGCTTTGTCAGCCTCATTTGCTTTCCTGTCTAAATATTTGCTCCATCCATTTCTACCTTTTCTTTTGACCTCACTATCAGTACTGGAATACTTAGCATTCTCTACCTTGTAATTTTCATAACTTCCTCGAAATCTTGTAACAATTAATTTCTGTCTTTGGTTCTTTTTTATAGTATCCCAATTATAATTTGATATTCATGGCTTTATCCTTGTGACTGCATGTCCCAAAATTTTACTACCAACTTACTGATATATGGTCTTCATATCACACCATTCTTGGTAAAATGTCTGCTCTTCGTCACTTAAAGTCTAAAAGTCTGAAAATCGATTCCTATATTCGATTTCAAATGTTTCTCTGTGCTCTTCTTCTAGAAGCAGAGTTGTATCAAACATATGTATTTTATCTAAATCTCTGTTGGGTACTTTCAGTTTTAATTTTAGTGTGGTAATGAGGAGCTGGTGATCAATACCGATATCTGCACCCCTATAACTTCATATATTTCTCAGAGTTAGAGTCCCTTTTTTTTCTTTATTAATGGCTCTGTAATCTATTTGAATTTTGTATTTGCTACATGGGGAAGTCCGTATATATATATATATATATATATATATATATATATATATATATATATATATATATATATATATATATATATATACATATATATATTTATACATATGAATATATATATATATATATATATATATATATATATATATATATATATATATATATATGTATATATATAATATATATATATATATATATATATATATATATATATATATATATATATATATATATATATATATA
>NC_090751.1:65018463-65020963 GCF_036898095.1 Palaemon carinicauda
ACACATACACCGAATTGTCTGGCCTGTTCTTTCAACATTCTCTTGTGTCCTTATACACCTGGCAACAATTGAGACTACCAAACAATTCTTCTTTTCTAAATGGTTAACTACTGCACTATAATTTTTCAGTGACTACTTTTCTCTTGATATGGGTAGAAGAGACTCTTTAGCTATGGTAGCAGCTCTTCTAAGAGAAGGACACTCCAAATCAAACCGATTTTCTTTAGTCTTGGGTAGTGCCATAGCCTCTGTACAATGGCATTCCACTGTATTGGCCTAGAGTTCTCTTTCTTGAAGTTTACAAATGTTTTATTTTAATTTTTCTAATTAGTTATCTTGCAGTTTATTTATTTCATTGTTTCCTTTACTCACTGGGCTAATTTTCCCTGTTGGAGACATTGGGCTTATAGCATCCTGCTTTTCTAAGTAGGATTATATATATCCACTACTGTATGCCACCCGTTAACGTTTATTATTATTATTATTATTATTATTATTATTATTATTATTATTATTATTATTATTATTATTATTATTTAAGCTACGACCCTAGTTGGAGCCTAAGGGCCACAAAGGGGAGAATACCCCATTGCGTAAAGGGAAAAAGGAAACATATACAACAGTGTGCTTGAGTGTCCCCTCAAGCAAGAGAAGTCTAACCCAAGATAGTGGAAGACCATGATATAGAGGCTATGGCACTGCCAAAGACTAGACAACAATTGTTTGATTTTTGGAGTATCCCTCTATTAGAAGAGCTGCTATGTAGAACAATTATAGTGCAGTAGTTAATCCTTTGAATAATTTTTTTTTTTTTTAGTTATTTCAGTGTTATTATGAGTATGAGGAAAGAGGAGAATGTGTAAAGAGTAGGCCAGACTATTCGGCGTATATCTATCCAAAGGAAAATGAACTGTAACCAGAGGGGGATTCAGTGTAGTACTATCTGTCTAGTCAAAGGACCCAAAATTGTATATAATATTGTGATGCTATTAACTTTGGACCTTATATGTATTATAGTACGACTGAAAGGCAAGACCACTGATGAAAATATATGCATGTTTTAAAAACCCAATGATGTGTCTCAAATGAGTTTATAACAGGGCCTGTTTTTTTTTTTTCAAGTATCGTATAAGAAAGAATAAAAAGCAGAATAATATTCTGATAGCGGAAAAAAATCTGTTAGTTGGAGCCCTAATGGTACCTTTAGGCCTATACTAACAATGCCCAAAGATACTCATTTTCTGAAAATCTGTGTAGAAGACTCGCTAAGATAAAATCCAGTTCATAGCAACGATTAAGGCAAAGATCCAATTATTTTTCTTTTTCAAGTAATAATGTTTATATTTAATCTCATGGTTTTGGACTTGACCAAGAATAGTTGAAAGACACCAACTTAATATTTTCTCGTTCATCAGATTTTTCTTTGATTATTCTTATTTATGACTTAAAAACATTCACCTTGTCGTGGATTATCAACTTTCACGCAAACTTTGGTTTGAAAATGTTTCACCGATTTCTGATTAAAGAGGTAAAAAGAATATGGCTGATAATGTTTTGACTTTGATAATACGCATGACCATAATATGAATGGGAAATTGAATATCATTAGCGTATGCGATCTAACGGTTACTGGTGTATGGGAAGGAATAATGTTACGGTTGGCAGTGAGAGGTTGAGGCTACGAGTGATTTAATTTCAAAGGAAACCGGAGATGAATATGAAGATATTGTATTCGGTTGGGAATATTGATAGAGGGGGTTTCAAGGGGAAGATTTCGTTTTCTGCTTCTGCGTTGGAGAAGAGCTTCTAGTTGCGGCTATATCATTAATTATGACGTTATTGTGAATAGTTTTTCATATTACTTAGATATTTTGTTTAGTCTTCAATAGCGATATAGGCCCCAAAATATTTATGTTCTATAAAGATTTCTAGATATAAAACATCAAATATGAATTCTGGTGATTTAATCAACTATGTGAGATTACTGGTAATAATTTAGGGCCTTAGCTTTTTATTTCCTTTCAACGATATAATGATTATTAACCTTGAAAACAAGGCTCCACATATGCGTGCAATTTAACTAGTTGCAGGCATTTGCTCAGCCATGTTCAGAAAAGGATTAGAAAGTTTAAGTAAAATGCCTACGTATGCTGTTAAACTTTAGTGAAGCCCGGACTTCATCGATAGCTGTACTTACGCTATACATCCATGTCATGATTCGAGGTGCTTTAAGAACACTATACCTAACGACGCTAGGCTGTTAACAGGCCTGCTTTTACTTTACAACTGCTAGTTTTATTTCTTAGATGGCTATCTAAATAGCACGTAAACCAAATCCTATCATCGTCGGAATATTATTGTTTTGTGGGATCAGCATTAAAAACCCGGAATTAAGAATTTAAGAATTAAAATGGTTGTATTTGAAAGCGAATTTGAATCACGCTTGCATTATAGGAGACAATGATGGTCACCAATGATAAATCCTTCGTACTTACTTCGC
>NC_090751.1:65025963-65028463 GCF_036898095.1 Palaemon carinicauda
AATACCCTGTATACTTTAGTTAGCTCTCGTATCCATGTTGCTCTTTTTCTGTCTCTTATTGTTATCCGCATCATTATTCTTTCCATATCTCGTTGAGTAGAAGCTGGCTTATGTTTTGAGGCGTTAGTAAGTCTCTCAGTTTTTTATGCATAAGTTAATATCGGTAAGTCCATCAGATTCAATACTTTTCTTTTTAGGAAAAGTCGTATTTTACTTTTCACAATCTCATTTATTTTTCTAAAAGTTCTCCATTCAATGCTTACCCTTCTTTTAATTTAGGTGTCATGTCCTGGGGAAACACTTACTGTCTGCCATAAGTACATATATTCATTAACAATCTCTAGAGATTCGTCCCTTATTTTTTGTCTTTCTGCATTTTCATTGAACGTTATCTTAGTTTTACTCATATTCATTTTCAGTCCTACATTTCTGCTTTCTATATTCAATTCTTCCATCATCTTTTGAAATCCCTCCCTTGATTCACTAAACAGAACAATGTCGTCTACAAATCTTAGGTTGTTAAGGTATTTCTCATTGACATTAATTCCTAAATACACTCATATATACATATATATTTATATACATATATATATATATATATATATATATATATATATATATATATATATATATATATATATATATATATATATATATATGTGTGTGTGTGTGTGTGTGTGTGTGTGTGTGTGTGTATTTTAATCGTTTACATATTCACCAAATCATGATTAGTTTCATGTAGGTCTTAGAAATAAATTGTTGCAATAAAGATATTTCTAGCTTGCCTTCTCTACGTATAGGTATGAATATTGTTCTTCAGCTGTTAGTAGCCTTACATTTTCATTTAATACTTATTTTGATATTACCTCTCTTCTTGAAGGATATTGTTTTTAGTTCTGAAGGAGCTTTCCTTTCAACGTTTTTTTTTTTTTTTTTTTTTTTTTTTTTTTTTTTTTTTTCTAAATAAAATTTGAGTCAAAATACTTTCTTGTTATCGTCTAGCAGGTCTTTTTTTTTTCTCGTGCTGGAATTCATTCATGTTCACGGTTAGTGTCTTCGGTTCACCTAACCTAAAGTTATATATGAGCTTTGACACCGAAGGCTAGATAACAACGTGAAATCAACCTTAAATAAACTAATGTCAGTTATCCTTTTGGTTACTGTACATAAATTATGAGGCCGAATTATTGATAACTTATTAGGGGTCTGTTTTCTCCTTATATTAGATATGGATCTTTCCCTATAATTTATTATGTTAGAATAGTTTGAAGTCTCCTAAGGGAAATATTTGAATATATTTTACTATTATCAGTTGACCCAAATCTAAACGGTTTTTCCCTCTCCTCGGTATCTGAAACTATTTCATAGCCTATAGAAAAAGAGAGAGAGAGAGAGAGAGAGAGAGAGAGAGAGAGAGAGAGAGAGAGAGAGAGAGAGAGAGATTAGTCTCTTGGAAATGCTATTCTAATTAGGAGGAAAGTAATCCATGTAATAATGCTTGAGGTTTCCCGTGGCACTGTTTTACTCTGCAATCGAGTTATCTATATGCAAATAGTATATTCTCTGTCTTGCCACAGACAATTTCGTATGCAGACCAAGTGATACATAGCTACCTTCCGCGCAACTGCATTGCCTTGCAAGCACTGTAATGAATAGAAAGCACTGTAAACTCGTCGAGAACAAACAACGGCCTGATTTATCATGTGCATAAACATTGAGTCCCTACTAGTGATTCATCATTCAAGAACTTAATATACGACCACCGATTGAAGTTGGTAAAATGGCTCAAAGTTTAAATTATTTAATTTATGTAGTGAGAAAACGAAAATGACTGACAAGGATTCTAAACATTATAGTTGCCCTAATTAATCATTTGAATGAGAGGCAAAATTTGAGTAAAATTTTCAGCAAACAATAGATAAGTAAACATTTGAAGTACTGTGGTTTGTAATGACCAATATTGATAAACTAAAAATATTTGTTTTATGTCATCATCAAACCCTATCAGAATACAAAAGCATGGGAAACTTCTTTACATCAAATTAAGAAAACTATTTTTGTTGTGAAGATATGGCTGTCCCTGATCCCGTTCTCTGTCCCTCGTGAATTCACGTACTCCATCATATTCCGCCCTGTAATATCTGTTGGGTTCTTGCTTACCATAAGTCCAAACCTTAATATATCCATGATCTTATTCGAGCAGGAATCCTTCGGGAATCTATAGAAGAAATAGCCCCATGATCTGTTTTGTCCTCACAAATGGCTTAAATCCTGCTCTTTGCTAGTTCAGGATTTCTTTATTTCTTGAAATTATCTCTCTTCCGATGTAAATAATATAATCCTTGAGGTTTTTCAAACTTATTCTTCTCACTCTTCTGTTTTGTACCTGGTAATGTATAGAGAACTTTGCTTACCCCCATTGAATAGCCTCGTTCCGCTAGCCTTGCAACTGATTTTTTCATTTACTCTTTTACATTAGAAAATCTGCAAATCTTCTCTG
>NC_090751.1:65033463-65055963 GCF_036898095.1 Palaemon carinicauda
TTTTTTGAAGTTTAAAGTATAGTTAGTCAGTTTATTTATGAATTCTTCCCTCGGTATAGCATTAGCTGTTTAATGTTGGGAAAAATTATTGACCAAGTGTCAACCTCTAAATTTATTTCACACATTAGATTCCTGTCTTTTAACGATGTTTTTATCTATCTTTATTTTCCAATTGCACGTATAACGACATCAACAACAACAACAACAATAATGATAATCTGTTTATAAAGTAAAAAGTGTTTGCGTCGGTGGCTTGCATATTATATCTCTCTGAGCTTTCTTATATGGCTTGCGCATGCCACTATAGTGTCCATCTCTTATATTGAAGATCTTTCGATTCATTTTCAGAAACTTTACTTTGAAGTTTCCGGAAATATTCAAAACACCATTATTAGGTAGCCTATCATTAAAAGTTAAAACTAATGTGTGATCAATATGGAAGAGCATAGCCACACCTCTGGAACAAAAAGTTAAAAAAGTTTAAAGAATCCTATGCCAACGGTTACTGCTATACTATTCTTGGTCATCAGAAAGTTTGCATAGGCTTATAGAATTTTTCATCTTTCCTCCAGTAAGTTGTGCAACTTGCATTGACAATGTAACTTAACATATTCTATTTGCATGCTAATCAATAGGTGTCGAGTATAGTGTATGGCACTTCCACCCACACGTTTCCCTCCCCGTTAAGTCTACCTATAGGGTTTTTGCCTGCCTGTATTAGTCACAGATTTGTGAAAGGTCAGGAAAAAATCTCTTTCCAAAAAATCTTCGTATGCGACTTTGACCATTGAGAGAGTAGCAGACTTCATGCACAAGGCTGAAGTGATTGAGCCAAATGAATAGATTTATAATCAAGTGCTCCGAGACCTAAATAACCACGTTGAAAGACACGGCTTTACACTGAGTGGAAACTTTGGATTCTTGAATCTAATCCACTTCATGACTAGTGACACACTTCCCACATCCCCCAACAGAGGCTGGAACTTAAACTCCTATTATTCCAACAGAAACTAGTCTTCATAAGGAACATCAAACACTTATCAAAAATGTGATGGAGAGTGGGGAACAAGAACTTGAAAAGATGATAGGGCTCAACAACATTCGTGCAGAAGACAAAGTGGCTCTTGCAACAGCTGTAAGTGGCACTAAAGCTATTCTACTGGCCAAAGAATAAAAAAAACACCACTTATCACAACAGAAAAAATTGTCTTCTCATTCTCAGGGATGAATCCACTTGCAGTGCGAGTGAACATGACAGACTGCAACACCCAGGATAACACACTTCGATGTCATATTTTAAGTGTCAATAATAGTTCATTGTGCATTAATTGCATAAGATTGTACATTCCAGTGGCTCCAAGGTTCAGACAAACCATCTGGTGGCATCACAATAGTCTCCAATGACGATTGGAGACAAATCCTTCCCATTGTACCACACGGCAGCTGAACCGAGGGCATAGGAACATGTTGGGAGAGCTCATACCTGTTGAAAAATGTTGAGAATCTTCATCCACAAGTAAACATGAGCATCTATCAAGCTGTAGAATATCAACAAGCTGAATAAGACTTTGCCGAATCCATCTTATACCCTGGCGAGGCAAAAAAAAAAAAAAAAAAAAAAAAAAAAGAAAAAAAAAAAAAAAAAAAAAAAAAAATCTCGTAGCTCCATAACAGCATGGGTTCAACATAAAATTCAGTGACGCTGACAAATCATGGTGACAAAACTAAATACATTGTCCATTGGATGTATGAAGACATGCTGGCCAATATTTTCAACACAATGTGGCTATGTGAACGTCTTATATTATGCACAACTAACTCTGAAAAACAGGTTTGCAAAAGTGTTTACGCTGAAGATTCTGAGTGTTAACATATGTAAGCAACTGATATTTTGAATTGCTCTACCCATCTGGAATACCTCCTCATTACATTTCCTTAAAAATGAGCATGATAACCATGCTACAGAGAAACTTTGACCAAAAAAAAAAAAAAAAAAAAAAAAAAAAAAAAAAAAAAAAAAATGGACTATGTAATGGTTCAAGATATATAGCAAAACAAATACTGCCCCACATCTAGTGGCAAAATCTGTAATTGGTGTTAGTGCCAGTCATACTCCATTAATTAGACGAATCACCCTCTGTGGCTGGATGTGAAAGCACAAACTTTACGTCTAAAATGGATCATACTAACATTTAATTTTAGTTGTTTGGTTGTCATCCATTCCTTAACACTATCAAGAATTCGGCTTAGAGTTTCAGTACTGTCGTCTTTATAATTTATGGAGGAGTAAAATTGTGTATCATCTGCAAATAGTTTGAACTTCACACTATGCCTTTGTAGTATTTTCGATAGACTAATAGTATAGATACAGAATAAAATTGGGTATAGTACACTCCCCTGATGTACCCCTATGTTTAAAGGTTCATATAATGAATAAGAGTTTCTAATTTGCACAGAGTAATTAATGCCAACCAAGCAGTCTTTCGGGTATTCAAAAGCTTGATCTTCAATGCCGATGGACCGTAGATCATTTAGTAGCAGTTCATGCATAACTGTATCAAAAGCAGTACTGAGATCAAGTAATATCAAAATACCACATTTATTTTCATCCATCATTTCCAGCATATCATTTACAACTGAACAGATGGCTGTCTCCGTAGAATATAATTTTCTGTAAGCAAACTGGTTGTCTGGCAAAGCTTCTGTTTTTTCTGAATGATTAATTAGTTGTTCAAGAACTACGTATTCTAGCACTTTTGAAACAAAGGATAGATTTGAAATAGGTCTATATGAGCTTAATTCCTGATAATCCAGAGCACTTTTCAGAACCGATGTGACTATAGCCATTTTCTCAGATTTAGGAAACTTACACTAATCGATGTTTGAATTTGCTATTCTCATAATTATATCAGTTAGACTAGAAAAGATTCTTTCTCCAGTTACTTCAGATATTGGCATTGATAATTCTAGTGATATCATCTTGTGTTATATTATTGAATCTCGTAAATTTTATCTGTGTATCTGGTGTAGCATTAATTTGATGTTGAATATTTACAAATCACCTAGCTATAGTTTTTATTTTGTTTATAAAGAATACTAGAAAATTAATTGCTAGTTCCTGGTCACTGTACAGTACCCATCTTTTAGCAGCGGGTGTGTAATCATAATAATGAATACTGAATATATTGAATTTTATATTAATCCATCGTACTGGCTAAAAAGGGGTGTTCTCTAACTACGGAAATATATGAATATACAGAAGTAGCATACTGATAAATAGGGCGTGTTTAGATCGCAAATTAGTAATAGGTGGCTCTGATCAGGCACTTAGTGTACAACAGGTTTTTATAGCGAGAGGAGTGTCCAGTCTTCCATTTATTACCTCTCCTAAGGAAGTTATAAAATCGAGTCGGCTTATTTATTTATTTATTTATTTGTCTGTATGTCAGTCTGTTTGTGGACAGGATTACATCAAAACTACCCAAAAGATAGATCTTAGGTCATAGATGACCCCATTAAATTTTGGAGATAATCCGGATCTGGATCCAGGTTCTAGATATGGATTTGCATTTTTTGCCATTTTAAAGATATCGTGGAAACAAATTGACGGATTTTTACGAAATTTCCACCCTAGATAGATCATAGGTCATTGAGAACTCCATTAGATTTTGGAGATAAGTTGGTTCTGGATCCAGATCTGGATTCTAAATCCTGAATTGCATCTTTCATAATTTTAAGATTACTTCAAAACAAATTGATGGATTTTGACAAGACTGGATTTGCACCAAATCTTAACATTGGATAGACATTATGCCTTGGAAGAAACCATGAAATTTTGTAGGTGATACGGATAAATAATACGATTCTGAATCAACATTGCGCTTCTCACCCTCTACACAGGCAACATATGAAAAGGAAGGTGCTGTCCGTAGACTTTGGTTAAATGTAACAGTATACTGTATTCATCCATGTTCAGCATATGAAAAAGAGAAAGGTTTCGTGACTTCGTCCGTAGACTTGTGTAAAAAATGTTGCCAATATTGGCGGAGGTCTGAAATTTCTGATTGCTCATGTTTATTCATTTGTCTTGTTTTCTGTCTCTGTGGAGAGGATTGCGTCTACAGTAAAATATATGACAGAATTTGACAAAATTTTCACCACGGATAGATCTTAGGTCATGGACGACCCCATTCAATTTTGAAGATGATCCGGGCTCAGCATCCTGATGTCATTTTAAAGATAACATCAAAACAAATTGTCCACACCAGTTAGATTTTATGCCATTGCCGACTCCATTAACCTTTGGCTGAGGCCAGAAATCTCCGGTTGCTCTTGTTGCTTTTGTTACTTAGCACGAGAGGTATTACCTGGTGAAGCTGCATATTTTGCTTACAATCTGTTGAAGAAAATTGATTGTGTCTTGTTAGATTGGTTGGAAGCATTAGGTTACATCTTCAAGTGATGGCTTCGATTGATATAAAAAAAGATTTGAGATGATAATAATGACATTGATGATAACAATGTTAATGACATTGATATTATTGATGATTATGCTGATAATAGCAGCAGAATATCAAAAAAGATATCATAAGATGTCCATTAGTAATGATAATGATATAAAATAATGATATTAATAGCAGCAGAATAATAAGGAGAATAATCTTCAAATATCTTCTTGTAAAAAATGAGACTCTCATGAATAATGGAGGTACAATTTCCTAGAGTTTTCAAAGAAAACTTCAAAGAGAATTAGAAACAGAAGAGACAGGGTTAAATAATTATTCTCAACATTTCATCTCTATAACGATTATGTCTCTCTCTCTCTCTCTCTCTCTCTCTCTCTCTCTCTCTCTCTCTCTCTTTCTCTCTCTCTCTCTCTCTCTCTCTCTCTCTCTCTCTCTCTCTCTCTCTCTCTCTCTCTCATGTATGTACACATTTGTGTGTTTCTGTCGTGATGAATGAATAATAGGGGCAATAATTATTCCCTCCCTACGAAGCATTGGCTGGTTCTTTGTGCTCTCTGAACGAAAGAAAACAAGACATGATTTTCTCTTTCCAAAGTTACCCTTCCATACATAAATAATGAGGGCGGGATAGGCCTCGTGCCTCTAACTTTCTGTTTTTTGTCTTCTTTTTATTCTATATTTTTATTCTTGGTTTATCAGGAGGAGTCTTCAAATGACGACGACACCTGTCGCTCACACTCAGACCTCTCTTGCAGCAACGATTTTAACGACATGATAATTGGATTGGAGCCTTTCTCCTCACGACCCCCATAACATTTTCATTCCTCGGTGAACGCCAAAGGATAATGTACGAAAATGATCCTGTTGAGTTGGGAAGGCCTGGTGTGACCTAACCATACACAGAGGGGAATGCAAGCAGCAGCACTCTCATTAGGAAACTTTATCTTGTCCTTGAGTCCTTGTAAAAAACGACGTAATGGTCCTCCTGAATGTTAGAGAGGGTGGTAGCAACAACAAAGCTGATGATTTTAACGGCAGGAGCCCATATTTCATAATCTTAGATAACCATCGGCATATAGGCTACATTGTAACGTGTAATGTTAGTATAATGACATGCCATATTCCTGATGAATAAAAACCAAGCATTTGCTTAGAGCAAAAGCTTGTAAGTAAAAGCAAAGGCTCAAGTAGCAAAAGGTAGCAAACGCTGAGGCAAAAAGTAATTGTTTAACATCATATGAACAATAGTTATCACTCTTTTCTTCCTTTTGCTTGATAGAGTTGTAGCTTTTGCTTAGGATCCAGCCACGTGTGGCGTATATGCTACGATATTATTATTATTATTATTATTATTATTATTATTATTATTATTATTATTATTATAACCTAGGCTATAGCCCTAGATGGAAAAGAAAGATGCTATAAGCCCAAGGGCTTCAACAGGGAAAAACAGCTCAGTGAGGAAAGGAAACAAGGAAATAACTAAACTACGAGAGAAGAGGAAACAATCAAAATAAAATATTTCAAGGACAGTAACAACAATATCCATTTCTAACGGGTCCAGCTTTAATTCAGTTTTTAGTAAAATCCTGGGCGATTTTCTTTTTCTTTGCCTTTCTTTTTTCTTTACATGTAATAAATGACAAACATAATTTCCATTTCGATGCTGTAGCCTATGGTGTTCATGGAAAAGAATGCCCGGAGTCAGACAGTTTGGGCAGAACAGAAACGTTCGTGAGGCCAAGAATTATTATTATTATTATTATTATTTGCTAAGCTACAACCCTAGTTGGAAAAGCAGAATGCTATAAGCCCAGGGACCCCAAGAGGGAAACTAGCCCAGTAAGAAAAGGAAAGAAGGAAAAATAGAATATTTTAAGAAGAGTAACAACATTAAAATAAATATTTCCTATATAAACTATGAAAACTTTAACAAAACAAGAGGAAGAGAAATCAGATAGAATAGTGTGCCTGATTGTACCCTCAAGCAAGAGAACTCTAACCCAAGACAGTGGAAGACCATGGTACAGAGGCTATGGCACTACCCAAGACTAGAGAACAATGGTTTGATTTTGGAGTGTCCTTCTCCTAGAAGAGCTGCTTACCATAGCTAAAGAGTCTCTTCTACCCTTACCAAGAGGAAAGTATCCACAGAACAAATACAGTGCAGTAGAAACCCCTTGAGCGAAGAAGAATTGTTTAGTAACCTCAGTGTTATCAGGTGTGTGAGGACAGAGGAGAATCTGTTAAGAATAGGCCAGACTATTCGGCGTATGTGTAGGCAAAGAGAAAGAACCGTAACCAAAGAGAAGGATCCAATGTAGTGTTGTCTGGCCAGTCAAAGGACACCATAACTCTCTGGCGGTAGTATTTCAACGGGCGGCTGGTGCCTTGGCCAACCTACTACCTCTAAAAATTTACAAATTTACTCTTAAGAAACATATTCGGAGATTATTTTCCCTTAATTGCACAAAAAAAAAAAAATTGTTTATTGAGAAGGTCTTTCAAGATTTTCGGTGATCAATCAATCATGAAGACATATTTTAATTCTTTCATTCTACCTTCTTCCGAAAATTTTTCTCTTATCTGGTCTTCAGCTGTAATTCTCATCTTAATTTGTTTGACAAAAAATTTACGGTCTATTAAATTTCTTCCTCTTGATCTGTATATTATTCTTTATGTATGTAGCATAAGATTATTCCATTGATTCTAAACATCCTGTTAAATCCTGCACGTACTACTAGGCTTGATATTATTTCAAACAGTCTTGCCTTCATCCTAGGGTTCAATATTACACTGTATTCTTGAAGTTTTATTCCAGCTATGAGCAGATTGTAGAATGATCTTCCTAAAAAGGCAGTTGAAGCAGTGGAACTTCTGTGGTGTAACCTTACAACGAATGTTTTTATGTTGAACAGACTGACATGAATCAATCTTCATAATCTTTACATGGTTACTCTATTTTAGGATATTTCATTTTTTATTCAGCACTTTTAATGTAGCTTATTCCATATATCCCTTACTCATTGGTCTATTTGTCCCTGTTGGAGACCTAATGGGGCTTATAACATCTTGCTTTTTCACCTATGATTGTAGATTAGATAATAATAATAATAATGATAATAATAATAATAATAATAATAATAATAATAATAATAATAATAATAATAATAATAATAATCTCCAAACTTACCAGAAACAGAGGAAACCTTTCATTTAATAACTGTTGAATTGCAAACGGTGGTGATTTTGATATAAATCCTTGACCTCAAACAAACAACTGACATATTTCAGCCTATGAATTAATCTTCAGCGCGGCATGTACTATTCATCTTTTATAGGTGTTTTTTGTTAATTAGCTACAATTTAAGTAAAAGAAGTTCAACTAAAAGATTTTCTTTAAATATTTCTCTGATTTTTTTTTCTTTTCATTTCTCCTAAGCGACTGAGTAACGTCTGGCGTGCTGCATAATGTATGCAAAAAAATCTTGTTTAACGTTATAATTCATTTCCTCTTCAAACGATAATCTTAGTACCTAGGACACCTTTTAGTAATCACATTTTCACTGCAAAATAAATTATTGTTGTTTTTTTCTTTAAAGTCTCCACTTCTCATTGGAGTCATTAACCAAGTTCGTATAGGCAAAATAAAATTATTATTAATACCGTTGAGATCGCTCATTATGTTATGGATGTCGGAGTTCTTGAAAATCCTATTCATGTACAGTACACTCCCTGGTCAGTGAACATCGATGCTGACGAACACTTCAAAATTGAAAGTTGACTAGATATTACTGCTTGTAAATACTTTCCTACAGGTATTCATTTATCCATCATCATGATTTTGAAATTTTCGAATCCGTAATCGAGTTCAATCAATTGCTTCAATTGCTTATGGAAACTGATAGTTTTCAGACCATTTCTCTTGAGCATATTTTCTCATTTCACTCTCAAATTGGGGCAATTTCGTCCAAATATGGGACTTTCCAGCAATTTTCTTCAGAAACGCTGCCATCAAGTCCCGTTCACAGGAGTTTCAAGCACCTAGTGGGCTGCATTAAATTTTTCCAAACAATTGCTGAGATGCAAAAGCAATTGCGATGTTTTATTTATAGAAAATGAAATATTACTGATAAATTTTAAGCATTTGTTCTTACTTAAGCAACTGCTTTAAGCATTTGCTATTAGCAAGAGCACTTATTTTCATTCATAGGAACTGAAGCGGTTACTTGAAAATCCAAGCAAAAGCATTAGCTGGATGTTTTATTCACCAGGCTATGACACTGATCTCCAAATTCAGGCTTTCAGTCTTCCAACCTGAAGCCAGTCCCAGTTTCCCTCCTTGGCCACTTCATAAAAACCTGCAGATTGCTGAGTGAAGGTACAGTACTTACGGACGTAGACATAAGAGTCCTGATAATTTCTAAGGGCTTAACGTCGGCAGGTCGAGACTTGCCATTTGGAACCTCTCATACAGTATTTTGATCTTTCTGATAATACAACAGGAACAACGGAGCTCTTATACAGCATTTTGGGCTTTTCGACTACACGACGATAACAACAGCGAATCTGTCATAGAGTAGTTTGGGCTTTTGAGAGTAGGCTACTACAACAATAGCAAGAATGACGATGAGGAACATCTTGTAAGGATTTTGGTCTATTTGTCTGTACAACAATAGAAACAATAGCTAGTTCTTAGGCACCGTTTTGGCTTTTCGTTAGGACAATAATAATAAAAAACAACAACTAATCTTTTGAGTATTTTGACCCGTAGTAATAATGATAATATCCTACTTATTCTATTTACCAACTTTAGCTAAACCGTTTAACGTTAACAGCATAGAATTTTTTTTTTTTTTTTTTTTTTTTTTTTTTTTTTTTTATAATTATCCACATCTCCTCATATCTGCTAATCTTGCATGTACAAAGAATAAAATAGATTTTGAGAGAATACGTTTGATATAAACTTGCCCATATATTCCCTAACTTTATAAAAAGTGTGCACTTCGTAATCTGGCATTGTCTGGCTTGAGAGGCACCTCGTGTAGAAGTAGAAGGGTAACTTGTCATTAGTAAATAATGTTGACATTAATAACGAAAGCGATTATGGTTGCGTCAAGAGATTATAAAAGAAATGTGTTTTCTTTTATGGATATCCGGTCTGTAAATGAGAACAGTAAGTACCAAGAAATTTGTGTGTGAGAGAGAGAGAGAGAGAGAGAGAGAGAGAGAGAGAGAGAGAGAGAGGAGAGAGAGAGAGAGAGAGAGAGAGTCTAGTCAACAAAAAACATTATTTTCTGAGGAAATAAACAAAAGTAACATGAATTGAGATGACGCTGTCTCTCCAAAAGAGGGACCATGGCCTCGAGCAAGTAGTCGAAACTCATTACAAAAGTAGGGAAAACTCGTTATTCTAATATAAAAGCGTGTGTGGGCACACCAATGAGACGAGAGAGACGGGATGGTAAACCGATAAGAAGGGTGAAGTAGACCGCACACACACACACAAAGAGAGAGAGAGAGAGAGAGAGAGAGAGAGAGAGAGAGAGAGAGAGAGAGAGAGAGAGAGAGAGGAGATTGCCCATTAATGGACTACTGTTTTGATGATATATTTGGACACGGCACCGAACATCTATAACTAATTTTCTCTTCTTCTGATTGTTAGTTTTTTTGCGTTACAACTGTCAAGGAAAGAGAGAGAATGCGTACAAGAATTTTTTTTAATATTTGTAAGTTATCTCGCATAGATAAAGCATCAGAAAACGACCTGCATAGCTACATGTTATCATTTCTTTAAACCCGAGTGCTAACTGTCATTATAATTTTTGTCGCGTTTCTGTTCGTGTTGTGGTTCATGGCTGTGTGTAAATTACAGTACTTGAGTCTATGCGTTTAGGAACCTTTTTCGTGTGGATTGATTATCTACGAATGAGTTTATCAGAACGCTTATCTTGGCTGTATATTAGAGATGTAAATTCTTACAAAGCCATGTTTTCGTTATACCTTAATTGAAATACTGATTTTTTCTTATTTGACATTTACGAGGGAAAGTTTATTAAGTACAGATTAATGGGTGCTACTATAGTATGATATCTACTGCGGTACTCGCATATTACTAGAGATAAAGCTGTGCACTACTTAACAACTCATTGACGATGATCCAAAACAACCCGTGTAAGGTGTCAAATAATACTGGGAGCATTTACTTTAACGAATTGAAGCCCATCATGCTAGCCAAAGATTTTTACCTCCGCCAACGTAGTTGAAAGGAGGTTATGATTTACCTCCTGTTCGTGTGTGTGTATTTTAGAACAGCTATCTGTCCACAATTTTAATCGTATAGTAATGAAACTTGCAGGGATTAACTGTTATGTAAAATACTGGACTTTTCTAATTTTGGAAGGTCAAAGGTCACGGTCACGGTCAAGGAAAATGTTAATTTCACGTAATCAGCCATAAGTTTGGACATCGTTGTCACAGACTTCAAACTTGAGTGTATGAATCCACGCCAATTAGTATATATTGAGGTCGAAGATCAAGGTCAAGGTCAATCAAAAGGTCGAGAAATAAATTGCCGCGGTGGAGATCTGTTCTCTAATGAGTGCCCCTCTAGTTACAAGATAGTATCTAGTGAAGACGAAGCCCTTTCCTCTTTAAGACAGCATGATCTGCTTGACCAAATTGAAAATGTACATACGTGCGGGAAATGTGGAAGAAAACAGAAAGCGAAACAGAAAGGGAGAATTGCAGCCAATACTGAGATGTCCCTAAAAAAGGTTGTCAAGCATATCGATAGGTACGTGATGGAAATATATATATTTTTTTTTCAGTATATTGATTTAAACGGAAAAATCCATGCCAACTTCAGGGTGTTTGATATTCTAGAATTGGTTAATTACTTGGTTTATGCAAACCTGATTAGCACTACGATAACCTTTACTGGAAAGTTGCACAATACGACCGTTTGATATGTGTCGTGAAGTTTGCAGTGAGATGGTATCACACCGAACGAGGGGTCAAACGTTCAACACTCATAAAAATCCCATACAGATTGACGTAAGGTCTATAATATTGGCTATCGGCACAAAACAATTATTCACCAACGCAATTATGTAAAGCCAACATCAGGAGCCCCTATGCAAAACATTTAGTGTTCGTGGCTGGATGACAAATTTGACTTTTTCAAGTAAAAATAGGAGTATCAGTTCAACATTTTTAGTCACAAATATTTAGATCTACATTGCTGGAAAATTCTCGGAAAGAATTATGATATCCCCATTACTTTCTTAAAAGATTTAAGAACAATTTATAAAGAGTAAATAGACTAAAATTTGTTTATTTTTTTAATTTTCAATTGTGTACGAATTCTTTTTTTTGAAAAACCATTGATAAAATCTAAGATCAAGAAATTTTCTTCAATAAACTTTTTCTTTTTCGTTCCTTTTTCCTGTCATTTAATGTTACATACTATTCAACTGCATTATATAGGCAGAAATAGATCAGTAGATATCACGCTATAGTAGAAAATGGCTGGTAGATATCACACTATAGTAGCACCGATTAATGAAATAACGAAAAAATGTACATTTTCTGCAAGTTACAAAGAATAATAGTCAATTTTGTGTTTCCTAACAAAGTTTACGAATATTGTAATTTATAGAAATTATGAATCTGTCACTTTTTCCTTTTTAAATCGCCGATTCATACCTTTAATAGAGTAAACAGTTTAAAACAATAGTTAGGGTAATTCTATATCTATATTTAGTATTTCGTACTAATTAATTCTCGGATTTCAATTACTTTAAAAAATACAGTTGAGTTATGCATAGGCATCGAATCCATGCCTAATATACAATAAAAATACGCCCATATATATATGTATATATATATATATATATATATATATATATATATATATATATATATATATATATATATATATATATATATATATATATATATATATATATATATATATATACATATATACATACAGTGTATATATATATATATATATATATATATATATATATATATATATATATATATATATATATATATATATATATATATATATATACATATATATATATATATATATATATATATATTATTTCTTTATAATACATACAACGCAAACTGTGTTACCTATGTCACCTTGTTAAGTAGTAAAATTATATTCACTCGAGCAATATGAAAAGATTATGACACAACTAAATGTAGAAAACATTCAGTTCCAGCCAAAGAAAAATCCCGTATTTAATCATAATAGAACAATCAGTATCCTATTTTTCACATGACTGACAACGATATTCTTTTGACTTATGACAATTAAAAGCTGCATGTGATTGTGTAAAAATTCTCACAATCTGTAAATTGCTTATAGGTTTTCTGCACGTACATATCTACATTTTGTAGTGATGTATTGATAGGTTTAGTTGCCCAAATAGGCCTGTTCATGCTAGATATTTGTTAGTACTTTTCCATTTTAAATAGTGATTATATTAACAGAAATGATTACACAGTAAGTAATTAAGAAAAAAGTCGAACAGTTCTACGTTGTAATCGGGATTAGTATGAACGATTAGTCAAATATGTTTGCTACTAGAACGTCTGCAATGCTATTGCATACTAAAGAGCTTATCATGAAATCTATTCAGGACTTAAAGACTCAGTTTGATTGTCCACTAACAATGTGAGAAATATTTAAGTGTGGGATTTTTTTTTTTATATATAAAAGCCTTTTTTTTTATATATAAAAGCCTTACTCCGAGACTCAGCGTTCAGGAGGTAGGCCGAACTCTGAATAGAATACCCAAAACTGAGAGTGCTGAACAAAATACTAAATTAAAGGGTAATTCCGTATGAACGTGACATGGAGGAGTAAGTTAGGTGTTTAACCATTCACTCGAAAACTACAAGACCTCAATGTAGCGGATGTTTCAACTAATCATTCATGGCCCAGTTTCTCTAACTCGAATCCCTTGTGCAATGTAGGTGGAACATGTAATAATTTCCTCTGAAGATATACAAATAATTATATCAATTTAAACTCAAACAAAAGGTAAATTCTCGGATATTCTCTTCACCTATCTCACGCATTTATTCTTACATTTTTATACTTTCATACGGTCACATACCGGGTTACACAAAATTCAACGACAAAGTAAAGGGATAGTCAAAACATAAAACACGAAAAGATTCGATAAATAACTTCGATAATACCATGTTAAAGGGATTAGTCAAATGCAAAGAATACAATAGGGACCTCAAGACCAAGGTTCTACCTTATTATCTCCATTAAGGGGTTTAGTTAAACATGTGGACAGCGATCGATTGAATAATGTCCGAAAGGTTATACAAATTAAAGCAATGATATAAAAATTACAACAAACTCCGCCTGGCTTGGCACCTGAATGTGCCAAGCCAGGCAGTGATCTAGAATTAAAGATATTCAGTTTAGAGACATAGAATCTAAGGTAATAAGGTGCGAAAATGTAGCACAGTACAGAGAAAATCTGCCATTACTCATGAATAAATCACAAAACAAAAACTGTTTTCTCTAATGTGGGAGGCTATAAAAAAGACAATTAATGCCTCATGCCACCTTGAAAAGAATAGTCCTTTAATTCTAGACATCCTGGTGTATTTAGGCTATAATAAACAAGTTCGAATACTCCTAAGAAATAGTTGGTAGCCTAAAGATGATTTATATAATTTTGGAAAAAGAATAATAATTCTAAACACGCACTCTACCTTGACCATAAAATTTTACTATAGTTTGGTCATCCACAAGAAATGTAAATATCTGTCAATTTCTTAATATTTTCCTCGTGGCTACATGATTGTACGGAATCCGTTTCTACCATCCCGGAAACTGGAAAGAAAGTTTCGATAACAAACTATTTTGTCCATTACTTTCGTGTGGCCGAGCAGGTTCTGCCTACAGGGATGCTTTAAGATCAACTTTTGTCCGTGACGCATTTTATTGTGTGTTGGGTCGGGAAGGGAATAAATCCCGTTATCGTCCATAAAGTCTATTAACATCTGAAAGTTAGGTATATTATAGTATCCCTTCAAATGTCTTCTTTGTTCTTAAGAGAAAACATTCTAGACACTAGCAGCTCCAAAGTTTGTTACTTTTCATTCAATTTTACCAGAACTGATAAGCTATAAATGTTGCTATTTAGGCCCTTTTTTCAGGTTATGTATTTTGCCAAAATCTGAAAATGTGGTTTTAATCAGTGTGTTATTTTAATGATAAATGTTGGAAAACAAATTTAGAAATGATATACAGCTAATTCTGCATGAGGGGGGGGGGGAGGATTTCCCTTAAAATTTATTGACATTTCAAAGCAATAAACATCGAATGAATGCATGATCACCAGGACATAAACTGAAATTAATTAGTATACTACATATAATGAAAAATATATATATAAAAAAATAGAAAGAGACACACCATTAATGTTTTAATTAGCTAACGATTTTCTACTAAATCAATGAAGGCTATAAAAATTTTTGCTTAAACGTAATAGGATACTATGAAATGTATAGAGAACAGACAGCTGAACTATTGTAAAAACAATTGTTAGCTATGATTTTGTTGAAATTTTCTTTTATAAGGCCCTGTCTTCTCTCAGTGAACACATTTCTATTGACAGAAGTTCCTCTCTACATCCACATTAGCAGCTGGGTTGTTGTCAGATTATTATTATTATTATTATTATTATTATTATTATTATTATTATTATTATTATTATTATTATTATTATTATTATTAGATCAGTGCACCTAAGTATATCCTAAAGCAAAAGAGCGGTCATGAAAGACCATGGTAAAACCCAGTTTTAGAGAACAATGGTTTGATGGAGTGTCCTTCTAGAATAGCTGCTTATCATAGCTAAAGAGTGACTTATACCTTTACCAAGTGGAAAGTAGCCACTGAAACAATTACAGTGCAGTAGATAACCCTTTGTGTGAAAGAATTTTTCGGTTATATTAGTGTGGTCAGGTGTATGAGGAAAGAGGAGGGCGTGTAAAAAATAGGTTAGACTATTCGGTGTATATATAGGCAAAAGAAAAATGATTTGTAGCTAGAGAGGGCTCATATGTAGTACCCTACAATCCAGCCAGTCAAAGTGCCCAATAATTTTTTTAACAGAAATGTAGTTACCTTTTTTTTTTTTTAAACCCTTTCTATGTAACCTTTCTTATAGCTATTAATGTTAACCAGTTTTTATTTTTTTATTTTTTATTAATTTCAACAATTTTTCTTATGGTTTAAGTTTGTGGTTATTCTTCAAATCGTTTTGCTTGCATTTGTTTCACACAGCATAATTGTGTCAGACATTTTCACCATGCTTACTTTTGGTTTTTGGAGGGAAGACACAAGAAGGGAAGAATCTTGAGGTTTTTCTATCCGTATATGCTGCTGATTTTTTTACATAAACCCAAAGTCCTATTTGTAAACTTGCAGACACTCACACACACACACACACACACACACACACACACATATATATATATATATATATATATATATATATATATATATATATATATATATATATATATATATATATATATATATATATATGCATACATACATACATAAATATATTTATGTTTATGTGTGTACGTGTATATCCATACTACTACTACTACTATTACTACTACTAATACTACTACTACTACTACTACTACTACTACTACTACTACTATTACTACTACTAATACTACTACTACTACTACTACTACTACTACTAATAATAATAATAATGATAAATCGTTAGATTACATTTAGATATACCGTATATATATATATATATATATATATATATATATATATATATATATATATATATATGTATATATATATTTATATATATGTGTATATATATATATATATATATATATATATATATATATATATATATATATATATATATATATATTTATATATATGTATATATATATATATATATATATATATATATATATATATATATATATATACACCGATACTGCATATGTATATATATATATATATATATATATATATATATATATATATATATATATATATATATATATATATATATATATATATACAGTATATATATACATATTCTTACGAAGCTAGTCTAGTGTATCGTAAATATCGTAGTTTATAAAGATTCTTATCTATATTTATTTATGTTGCTTTCATTAGTGCATTGAAAAGATGATACCAAGCTCGTAAAATGAGCCCTTCTCATGTTTTATGTAAATTACGTAAGAGTTTCTTCATGAATTTCATTGCAATTTTTATTCAAGTCAGCATACGTAATTTTACGTTATCTTTTATGAATTATCTTTTTATTTTCACGCATGTTTGTTATGCAGTCTTACCTAGTCTATTATACTGTAAAGTGTTGTAGGATTCATGTGAGATAGGAATGAAGGCTTGGGTAATCTTCTTTTATATTTCATGATGAATTGCGTCATATTTGAGAGAGAATTTCGGAACATGTGCTTTGCAATGTTCTTTATCACATGCTTTCGAAGGTTCATGAAGGGCTGGATGTTATTTTTTTTTTTTTTTCATTTTGGGGACAATAGGTGGGCGGACCTAGCTGGGAAGTCGACTTGCAGGTGTTTTGATGTGTATCTGAGAGTCGCCTATTGGCATTTTATCTAGTTGGAAACTTTGTCGCTGGGGCTCCACCCCGCTCTACCAGAATTTGATCCAGGAACCTTCTGGATTTAGCCAAAGTTCATATATAAGGTGAACCAAGGTTGGGTTAGTGTTAGAGATAGACAGACATAGATATCAAGTTAGAACTGCAGCCTTCCCCTCTTCTTTTCTCTCTCTCACGCTAGCAATCCAGCGTATATTTGTATTGTTCATTACGTTAGTGTGTCCTCTCTTAAGTGACTTTGTGCCCCAAAGCAAGTCGTGTGTCACTCAAGACTGAAAGGCGATTTTTGAATTCATTGTATTAGGGTGCGTGTTGGCATTGTATAACGTTTTTTGTAAACGGCCCTGTAGGCAGGATAGGTTTGTAAAGTGATCTGGTTAACTATTATTTATTTAGAGTCAAACTTAAACACTATTATTTCAGAATTATTTCAAACATTGGTATTATTATCATTGCATTATTTCTTTTCCCAGATTGAGGTTTTTTTCAAATATAATAGTTCAAGTCAAGTTATATAAGTTCAGATTGTAACATTTTTGTCTAATTCTGAGTTTTGTTCAGACTTAATATTTTTTTCCCGTGACTTAATTTTGTTATGTAAATTCTTTTCAGTGTTGTAATTTATATAAAATATATTTATCTTAGTAAAGAATATATTATTCCAATCATCATTATTTGGAGCCAGATTCCGGTCGATTTTTGTTAAGAACCAAAGTGAGAGTTAAATATGGTTCAATAATACTTAAGAGTAATTACCCAGTTTGGTTTTGAGTGTGCTTAAGAGACTTATGGATATTCAGTGTTTTATATATTGCTGTCTGGAAGTTCTTTAACAGTCTCAGAATTCGTGTATTAATGTTTTAAAGTGTAACAGTTTTAATGTAAAAATAAACAAGGTAATTTGGAATTCGAGAGGTTAATTAACTTGCCAATCGTAGTATATATAATGTTATATGTTTGGTTCCTAGTCACGAGCCATAGTATAGTATATATTTTAGTTCCCAGATTTCGGGAGTCTGATTGTATAATATATTTTGGGTGCTCAGACACAAGATCCGTACAGTATAATATATTTTGGTTCCCAGACCCTTGGGATCACTATTCTTGCTTATATATATATATATATATATATATATATATATATATATATATATATATATATATATATATATATATATATGTATGTATATGTATATATGTATATATATATATATATATATATATATATATATATATATATATATATATATATATATATATATATATATATATATATATATATGTAGATATATAAAATGTGAGACCGTTACATTAACTGACGTTAATATATTATCATACCTAAAGCAATGTATGATGTTTCCCATTTATTATGTTTCCCATTTATTATGTCTCATTTATTATATGTCTCTTGTAAATAAATACACCCCCTATGTATTCATATGTGTATATGCATTATTATACCATGTTATTATGCATAGTTATTCATTATATTATTAAGTGTGGCAACGCCCCGAAGACATGGCAACAATGTACCTCCCAGCCTTGGGGCATCACACAGAGCTTGTATTGTCGTTCGTCACCCAAGGCAGACGTATTTCCTGCCTGTTGTATTTAATTCATATATTGCACCTTCTCAATAGAACTTACATTAATTTCAAGATTGTGTTTCCTTCCCAACCTCCCAGGAACACCCCCAACATGGCGCAGTGAGTATTTTGTGAGAAGACAGTGCTTTTACAAGTTTTTCAAGCAACACAAGACGACGATTACAGCCGCCATTACTCTCCCCTGAATCTCCATGGATTTATTGTGCAGTTCATGTGCATTTAAGTGTAGTGTTCGTTGCCCATAGTGACTTATAAGTGGACCCTTTTAGTGCAGTGTGCCTTAGTGACTGTTAAGTGACCCCTTCATGTGCTGTGTCTTGTAATTAAGTACAAGAACGAGCTTAGCACATAATTCAACTTGGCCGGCACACTGACATCCAGTCACTTTGAACGCTTCCGGGCAACTGACCGTGACGTCACCGAGGGGAGTGACTACTGCTCGTCGAACAGACTCCTCCCCCTCCCTACCTGAACCATACCGCTACATTTAATATAACATGCACATATTCGTAAGAATGATATTATTTCTGAATATTTTGGAAAATTGAACTTTTATTTCTTACATATTTCTTTTTGATATGTTAATGTTAATGTTTTTACAATAAACCATGTCGGAATCAGAATTTCACGAGGAATCTTCTGATATACGAGAAGCAGAGGTAGAGGAAGGATTTAATCCTAATGTTGGAGCTCTCGGTGGATTAATTGGGGAGGAAGTATACCAGTTGCCACCGCCACTCACCCCACATTATACAACTCCTCCATCAGCTTCAGGGGCCGATTTTCTTCATTTCATCAAGTATCTTGAACAATGTCGAATACAAGAGGATGCAAGAAGGCGCCAAGAAGAGGATTTTCGACGCAGAGAAGACGAACAACGTCGACAGGAAGAAAGTGCTCGCTTTACAGCATTGTTGCAGAGGTTGCTTCCTGTTACCTCCCAACCTGACAGCACACATAGCCTTTCAGTCAATACATCGTCTACATCGTCAGTACCTACTGTTTCATCTTCAAGTTCATCAGTAATACCTGCCCCTCAAAAAGCTATCACCCAGAACCCGCCTCCCCTTCAAGCAGATGCCAGTTTTCAAGTTTTTCGAGAATGGAGACGTCGATGGGAAGATTATTCTATCATGGTGGATTTATCCAAGCTACCTAGAGAGAAGCAACTCATTCAGCTTAGAATGTGCCTCACTCTCGAGACGCAGAGGATCTTGGAGCACACCCTGGATATTCCACCCAGCACAGCCAAGACAGTAGAAGAGGTCTTAGATGAGCTGCAGGATCACGTGAAAAGTCTACGCAACGAAGCCCTACGCCGAAGGGAACTCTTAAGTTGTAAGCAGTTTGAGGGAGAATCTTTTTCAGATTTTTACGTGCGACTTAAGCATATAGCTGAAGAGGTGGACGTCTGTCCGGGGAATTCATCAGTGTGTGAGGAAACTCAAATGAAGATGATAATTCTCATGGGTATCAGGGATGGAGAACTCGTCCAGAAACTCATCTCTCTTGATGCAACAGCTTCACTACAGGAGGTGGTCAATACTTGTCGCTCATATGAGGCGGCCAGGAAGGCTACTTCTGCCATTCGAGCACCAACCTCCCAGCTACGTGTTGTTTCAACATACAAGAAACAGAAAGGAAGTGGTAAAAATCATTCTTCAACCCCACCACCCAAACCAGCCACTCCCTGCCAGTGTTGTGCACGTACCCACCATTCTTCCGAAGTTTGCCCAGCCCTAGAAAGCAGCTGCAAGAACTGTGGTCGACGAGGTCATTGGGACAGGACTCCTAAGTGCCCAGCCAATGCAGCACAGTGCCGAGTTTGTAACCGTGTGGGACATTACGATAAATACTGTAAGACAAAGAGAAATGACAGTACACAGGGTGGCTCTTCAAGTGACAAAGCTACCCCATCGTCAGGTAAATCAAAGGTCGTAAAGAAGTCCAGCTGTCGTCGAGTCAAAACTTTCGGCAAGTCGCCTAAGCCTGTCTGTGTTCTTCTAACATATGGAGATGTTACATCCCGAATTCAGATGTTACCTGACACAGGCGCCGAAGTCTCCGTGGTAGGACCCCAGCATCTTGACCTACTGAAAATACCTAGGAGTAGTTTGAAGCCATTTCCTACAACTGTAACTCTAACTGCCGACGGTTCAGCCATGACACCTGCTTTGGGTACCTTCCAAGCCACTCTTACTCTGGGTAAGCAGTCCTGTTCTGCTGTTTTACAGGTCCATGACGGTGTCCAAACTCCATTGTTGTCTTACAGCCACTGTAAGGAATTAGCAATTATTTCTCCTGACTTTCCCAAGCCAATATTGGAAGTTAAGCATGTCAAAAGATGCAAGGAATTGCCCCTTTCTGCTACCACATCCCCTACTGAGGCAAGAGAATTTTTTCTACGGGAGTTCAAGGATGTTCTCGTCACCAAAGAAGACCTCAAGACAACACCACTCCAGCCGATGACCGGTCCTCCAATGAGGATCCACCTCAAGGGGGGTGCAGTACCCTTTGCTGTCCACACTCCACGCCAGATACCCTTTGCTTTCCGCGACCAAGTTAAGGAAGAACTCGCCTCCATGGTAACCCAAGGAATTATCAAGCCTGCCGGTGATGAACCTTCAGAATGGTGCCATCCACTTGTCGTAGTAGCTAAGGACTCAGGTGTCCGTATCACTGTTGACCTCACTAAGCTCAATAGCCAAGTGTCCCGACCAACCCACCCTTCTCCAACTCCGTTCGCTGCCATCCGTAGTGTTAATTCGAAGGCAAGGTATTTCACTACAGCAGATGCCTTATGTGGATATTGGCAGATGGCACTTGCTGAAGAGGACCAACACTTGACAACCTTCATTACACCGTACGGCCGTTTCAAGCATTGCAGAGGCCCAATGGGTTTTGCAGCTACAGGGGATGCCTTCTGTCTCCGCGGTGATATGGCTCTTCAAGGAATGCAGAACTGTGTAAAGGTCGTGGATGACATACTTCTTTCGGATGAAGATTACTTCACTCATCTTCAACAAATCTACGAGATGCTTCTTCGATGCCGTAAATTCGGGATTACTCTCAATAGAAACAAGTTTGTGGTTGCTGCATCTCAAGTGTCCTTTTGTGGATATCAGCTCTCAGAAGAGGGTATAGCAGCTGATCCTGGCAAAGTCAGTGCAATCCGGGACTTTCCAACTCCTACCAATTTGACTGACCTTCGATCATTCATGGGTTTAGTGAACCAGTTGGCTGAATTTACCCCTGATATTGCTGCTACAGCTCAGCCCCTACGACCTCTGATGAGCCCCAAGAGAGCATTCGTTTGGACTCCTGATCATGACGATGCATTTCGTCGAGTCAAGGCCGCCTTGGTAAGCCCCCCAGTCCTTGCCTCCTTTGATCCTGCATTGCCGGTAATCCTCCAGACTGATGCCTCTCGCCTATATGGAATTGGATACGCCCTTCTACAGGACCATAGTAATGGCAGACTTCGTCTAGTTCAATGTGGCTCCCGCTTCCTCACAGATGCCGAGTCCCGCTACGCTACTATAGAGTTAGAATTGTTAACTGTGGTCTGGGCTATGTCTAAGTGTAGATTGTATCTAGCTGGTCTTCAGCATTTTACCCTGATGACTGATCACCGGCCACTCATCCCAATTCTCAATCATTATACACTTGATGCAGTGGAGAATCCTCGCCTTCAGCGTCTCAAGGAAAAGATTTCTCCGTACCTATTCACAGCAGTGTGGCAAG
>NC_090751.1:65065963-65070963 GCF_036898095.1 Palaemon carinicauda
AAGATAAGTTTCTTGGCTGCGGGTGATCCGTCACTAAAGCAAGGTTGGTAGGACCCTCTTTGTCCCTTCCCCCTCTATCTCCGTAATGGCCTAGCCATTACAGTACTGTACGTCGTTCTACATCTGGACCTAGTATAGGTTAGGATGTGGAATTGACTCAGCCCCTTGCCGGCCGGCAGAGCTGTCGGCCGGCAAGGGTCTTATATTTTGAGTGCTGCCCGGACCTCCCTTGGTCCCTCATCCATGCCTGCCAATAGAGCCAGACGGCATTGGTCAGGAAGCCTGAATTAGATTCTCCCCTTCCTTATATGCACTCTTTCGGATTGCCGGGCTTGGAGGTAGTGTACACTCTTATCCCGGCATCCATTCTATTTTTCTTCTAGTGCTGTACCCGACCCGGCTGCCGGCCTATGAGGCCGGCAGCCGGGCAGGTGTAGTCCTCTGGTTCTTTTGCTGCCGGCTGGCATCGGTCCTGTACCTTTGCCGGCCGGCTAATGTCAGCCCTTGTCTGACGGTCACCAAGAGTGTGGCCGGCAGCTGGGTACTACCTTGTGTAGTTGCCGGCTGGCAGCCATTGCCGGCCGACATTGGCTGTTGCCGGCCGGCAGTTGCTGCCGGCCGGCACATGCATTTGAACCAGAGTTCTGCCGCCTTATAGCTGTTAAGTAGTATACTTTAAAGCTAGTTATGGTGTGTGCCGGCCGGCACGTATCCTCCTATACTGTACTAGTATTCTTCAGTATAACATATACAGTAAGAAGAAAACTATAGTATGGGTTTTGGTACAGCACTGTGTGTTCTAACACTTTTGTGTTTTCTTGCACAGTCCTTTGCTGTTGCCCTACAGATAGGAAAGTGAGTTCTTTCCTGTCTATTATCCAGGATTTTAAAATCATTGCTTAGGTGTGAGCTCCACCTGTTTCCTCTGGAAACTTTGCATTGGTTACTCTAGAAGAGATTAACCATTTGATTTTATTATCTGGAAGGCTGCAACATTAGGTTGTGAGGGAAACACAAGTGTATGTCTTTCCTTTCTGAATTGTTATGCTATACAATGCATATCCAGTGATACATAGTTCACTTGATACTCATGGAAATTTCTTCTCTTTACAGAAGGACCCTCCGAAGTGCGGAAGTGTTTTCTGCAACGTCCGCAGCAAGAACCTCTGCGGACATGAGTTTTGTAGGAGACACGCAGCATGCGCTGTCTCCAAGGATGATCTCCGGTATTGGGACCCTCAGGTATGTACTGTGTGCACTAACCTGATTACTGAGGCCTTTGATTCCCCTAGGACGGCAGAATCAAGGGATATAGCAAGGGGAAAGCTTCGTACCTGGGTAAGGGGCTTCCAAAAGAACACCTCTGGCCCTTATCTTCCAAGTGAGAAGATGAGGGCGTATCTTTTCCCTAAGGCATCAGCTGATGCAGTGATTCCCCAGCCTCAAGAGGAGATCCCCCAAGTTCAGATCCAGGTGGATGCTGAAGTCGCGGTCGCGATGCAAGACATCCAGTTAGATGACAGGATGTCTGATGTGGACGAGCGTCTGGAGGAAGACCTCCTGGCAGAAGCCCAGGATGAAGTTCAAGCCCCAGACGTTGTAGAGGAAGAGGTCGACGAGGTGTCGGCTACTCCGGTTCAGATTCCGGAGCCTATTCCCTCAACATCGGCCGGTCTCCCAGTAGAGCTGGGACAGGCCCTCTCTTCTATTGTTGGAATGATCCAACAAATGCAGAAGGAGAATCAGGAGAAGGCGGCTGCAATGGAACTGCGGATGCAGTGCCTTGCAGAATCACATGGGCCCCAGAAAAAGCTCAATGTGAAAGACCTACCCTTGTGCTCAGATGCTAACCCATGGAGGTATGCTGAGCACATGCCGATGACGACTGGAAAGATCGTCATCTTGGATAAGCTGGGCTCAGTTCCCCTGGAGGAGGTGGAATTCTGGCCCAGCAAGGCATCATATCCGGACTTTTATGTCCGGCTGATGAAGGAACCAGCTTCAAAGGAGGAGACAGAGCTGAAGGAGGTCATAGTGATGGACCACGCTAAGGCTCAAGCTCTACTTTCATCCTCGATGAAAGAGAGGGGCTTCTCTAACTCAAAGGTAGCCGCATTGAGCAAGAAGCTCCCTTCCCTTGTGTCCTCGCCTGCTAGAGCCTTCCCCTTTTTACAGAAAGGGTTTGCGGCTGTACTAAAAGCAGTCGAGGCCGGCAAGTCTTGCCCCTCCCTGGAGGAGTGTAAACCCTTGTCGCTGGCCCTGCCTATGGACCACAAAGACTGGAAGGACGTCCATCTTACATTCTCAGTTGGAAAGTTGGAGGCTGATATTGCCGGACGTCAGTTCGGCGAGGACCTCCCTAAGCTGTCTGACTTTCTTTTGCGAAGAGAGTTCGAGACAAAAGAAAGACTGGCTGCCTCAATGTCTCTTCAGACTACTCTTGAGACGATGGCAAGTGACCCCAAGGTCCATGAAATGTTCATGGTGGTTGCCAAGACTCATCTGGCCACAGTGACGAAGGACCTTTATGGCTTCGTCAAGGCAAGGAGAGCTTGTAGGGAGTTCGTGTTCACCTCGGCTACGGTGAGGCACGAGCCAAGGAAACTAATCTCCTCCAATATTTGGGGAAAAGACCTTTTCCCTACCGACTTGGTCAAAGAAGTTGTTGATAAGGCCGCCTTGGAGAATAGAAACCTTCTCCAGAAGTGGGGCCTGGCTATCAAAAGAAAGTCTTCCCCAGATGAGGGTCCTCAACCAAAGAGGAAGACTATGAGGACTAGGCTACCGTCTCGGCCAGCCAAGCCTGTTAGATAGCAACAGCAACTGCAATTGCCATTGCCTCCAGTGCCCCAGATCGTGGCACAAACCCCGACCACTTTTCAGTGAGTACCCCAGGCCGTGTCGACACAGTCCACGGCATTCACCCCAGCGTTCGAAGGGCAGTCTACTTCCTTTCGAGCAAAGCCTAGAGGAGCAGCCAGAGGCTCGTCTAGGCGCCCCTCAAAGGGAAGGGGATTCAGGGGTGGTCGTGGTCAGGGAGGCAGGACCTCAGGACGGCAGTCCAAGTGAGATGATACCGGTAGGAGGGAGACTTCTGAAATTTCGGGATCGGTGGACCTTCGATCCCTGGGCCCACAGCCTACTCAAGAATGGACTGGGCTGGAGCTGGTACAGCACTCCAACCCCGTGCCTTCGGTTTTTCCAACACTCCACCCCCGTTCTGGAGGAGTACGTTCAAGAACTGTTGGAGAAAAAAGGTGATCCGAAGGGTGAAGCCCATCAATTTCTAAGGGAGGCTGTTTTGTGTTCCCAAGAAAGACTTGGAAAAGCTCAGAGTCATTCTGGACTTGTCGCCACTCAACAAGTTCATAGTGAATTGCAAATTCAAAATGCTAACACTGCAACACATAAGGACCTTACTGCCCAAGAGGGCATATTCCGTCTCTATAGACTTGTCAGACGCCTATTGGCACATTCCAATCAGCCGTCGACTCTCCCCCTACCTAGGGTTCAGGCTACAACGAAGACTATACACCTTCGGAGCCATGCCATTCGGGCTAAACATAGCCCCAAGGAATTTTACGAAGCTTGCGAGCGTAGCTCTCAAACAATTACGCCTAAAGGGAATTCAGGTAGTAGCCTACCTGGACGACTGGTTGGTGTGGGCAGCATCCGATACAGAATGCTTGCAAGCTTCCAGTCAAGTGATCCAGTTCCTAGAGTACCTAGGCTTCAAGATCAACAGAAAAAAGTCTCGACTTTCTCCATCTCAAAAGTTCCAGTGGCTGGGAATCCACTGGGACCTAATGTCACACCGTTTCTCCATCCCGGCGAAGAAGAGGAAGGAGATAGCGGGTTCTGTCAAGAGATTTCTAGATTCCGAAAGGATATCAAGACGCGAGCAGGAGAGGGTACTGGGCTCTCTCCAGTTTGCTTCGGTGACAGACCCAGTGCTAAGAGCACAGCTAAAGGATGCAACCGGAGTTTGGAGAAGTTATGCATCAAACGCGCGAAGAGATCTGAGAAGACCAGTTCCGCTTCGGCTAAGTACTCTTCTCAGGCCTTGGTCCCAAGCCAGACATCTAAAGAAGTCTGTTCTTCTTCAGCCACCTCCCCCGTCGGTAACGATTCACTCAGACGCTTCGAAGGAGGGATGGGGAGGTCACTCTCATCGGAAAAAAGTCCAGGAGACTTGGTCCAAGCTATTCAAGACCTTTCACATAAACTTTCTAGAAGCTATGGCAGTGCTCCTTACCTTAAAGAAAGTCTCCCCGCGTCACTCGATCCACATAAGGTTGGTGATGGACAGCGAGGTAGTTGTGAGATGCTTGAATCGACAAGGATCGAGGTCACCACCTCTCAACCAGGTGATGTTGGCCATCTTCCGATTGGCGAAAAAGAAGATGTGGTACCTGTCGGCAGTTCACCTTCAAGGAGTCCGCAATGTGACGGCGGACGCTCTATCCAGGTTCACACCGATAGAGTCGGAATGGTCCTTAGACGCAGGATCATTCTCCTTCATTCTGAATCAAGTCCCAGAACTGCAGATAGACCTCTTTGCGACGAAAGACAACAAGAAGTTGCCCCTGTACGTGTCCCCGTACGAGGATCCCTTAGCGGAAGCAGTGGACGCGATGTCCCTCGACTGGAACAGATGGTCCAAGATTTATCTGTTCCCTCCTCACCACCTTCTGTTGAGGGTCCTCAACAAACTGAGATCCTTCAAGGGGGTAGCGGCAATAGTGGCCCACAAGTGGCCGAACAGCGTGTGGTTCCCCCTGGCGTTGGAACTGCAGTTGAAGTTTGTACCGCTACCAGATCCAGTTCTGACCCAGCGAGTCCAGAAGTCAACTGTCTGCGCTTCATTACAGAAAACCCGGACCCTGCAGCTCATGATTTTCTCTCCCTAGCGGTGAGAAAGCGTTTCAGGATTTCGAAAGCCAGCAAAGACTTCCTTGAGGAATATAAGTGCAAATCTACTAGAAGGCAATGTGAGTCAT
>NC_090751.1:65078463-65125963 GCF_036898095.1 Palaemon carinicauda
CTCCCATACTAGGTTGGTTTGCTGTGAGCGATCAGACAAAAATCTCCCAACATTAACAATCAGCAGTTAGCAAGCGTGGTCATGAAAACTGGTCAAACCCTAGGCATGAATTGACATGTCTGAGGCCTTTGTCCTGCAGTGAACTAGAAACAGCTGCATTTGTTGTTGTTGTTTTATATATATATATATATATATATATATATATATATATATATATATATATATATATATATATATATATATATATATATATATATATATATGTATATATATATATATATACATATATATATATATATATATATATATATATATATATATATATATATATATATTATGTGTGTAATTCTTGTTTGTTTTGCATTGAATATACACCGAATAATGCTTCTAAACCATTTGCTTTTGATATATGGTACTGTACCAACCGTGTGTCACACAATTGTACATAATTATTTTGTATATATTATGCTTGTATCTGCGCTCTTCCCTCGCACTAAAAAGAACCTGAATGATCATGAAGTTGCTGTCCATAAGGCCACGAAGAAGGTTCACCTCACGAGGAGAGCCGTCCGCGGCAGGTTGCAGGCGAGAGATACTGGTCATTTTCCCGAGGGTGAGCGAAGCCCTTTGTTCCCCCAACGGTTGTTGAGAGAGCTGAAAAAGCGTTGCTATACGGGCGGCTGGCGACGGCGAATACTGCTGCAGAGGGTATGCGTTGACGGCGTCATAGTAACGATGAGAGGCGGTGGGGGAGGGGGGGGGGGATAAAGGTGGGAGGAGCGAGTCACTCCGGGGTCACCAATGTGACGGACCGAGAGAGGGTTGTGAACTCAGTTGATTGCATCCTGCTTTTGAGTTCACAACCCTCTCTTGGTCCGTCACAGTACTATAAGAAAAACAGACCGACTTCTTGATTCGATTTTTTTTTATTTGAATCTTCCAAACCTTCACCTATATTTTTTCAATACTTTCAAAAGATTTGAAGAAAAAAAAATCACCAGCAGGATAAATCTGAGCGTCACTATAACCTTCTGGAAACTTAAAATGTTACTGTACACTTTCAACTTCAGGTTCAGCAGATTTTAAGATTCAGAAAAAAAAAATTCTAGATTAAACCATGAGAAGAGGAAGGACTTTAATTTGAGGTATTTTATCATTTTTTACGCAATTCATTAATCACAAAAAGAGCTATATCCACTTGGGAAAACAATAAAATGAATCAAGAATAGCAGGTCAGCTCAAAAATCATAAAGAAATGTAGGAACAAAGAACAATACAAAAACCAATATTGAGGGAGGACTTTGTCCTCATATAGATTGAGAAGGGGGCCGGGAGGATCCCTATCCGTCTTGACCACCTTTCGCATACGGGTCAGGTTAACGTTGTCGGAGGATACGTTAGATAAGACATGATCGTATATAATTTCATATGTTGGTAATCAATGATAAAATTTATTGGCCGTTAAAGGTGGAAATTATGAATAACTATAGAATTGTACCTTAAGAACACGTTTAGAGTAAATAGAAATCTTTCAAAAATAAAATTAAATAATCCACAGAAACAGCCATCTACATTCAGTTGAGAGGATATCTGCCTATGAATATTCATCCTTAGAAGCAGCACATTTACTGAGAAAAAATCGCTTCTTTTAGGCCAAATTCATGTCAACAACTGAAAAAATAATCTTAATAGTACATGAAATAAATGATGAAATGACTATCTTAAAATCAAATTAATAGCTTTCAAGAAAACAAAGTTTAATCGCTTTTAATCATTGCCCTATTAGGTAGGTCGGGGAGGTGTTGCTATATTGCAATTTTTTACTTCATGCGTGAATGGCCGGAGAGATTATCTTGATTGGATGAGAAAAATCCATCAATACAATTCCATGCTACACGGGATCGGGACATAAAAGAAGATGAGTTTCAAAACGTAATGATGAATGTTGGGTCCAATAGCTGTTTCATCAATAGTAGAAGGGCTAATCGGGCCAAGCAATTTCAAACACAGTGAGGCACGGCTGGTCGATTTTGGTGAGACCTGTAACGGGCCAAGAGTCAAAGGCGAGATGAATGCAACTGAATACTTTATTACAGACATATCGAGTATACATACACACTACGTCCCGGTAAGGTCACAAAATACAAACATGCTATTTCTTGTCAAACCGGCAACCGGTTCTGTTAACAGTTAACAATGAAGTAGGCAGACAGGTCAATACAAGTTGCTGTCAGTGCGAGGGGAGGGCGAAGAAACAAAGGATGATATATACAAAAACAAGAAATTTCGTTACCATGTACGATCGAGTGACACACGGATGGTACAGAGCCAAGTTTTGGCCTCCACAGGGGTGCACAACCAATTTGGCTATTCGGGCCACATCACCATACATTCATTTAGTCGAAGGCCACTAAATTTTATATAACATTTAATAAATAGTTGCTCACCTGTTTTGTATTACTGAGATATTTGACACCGAGATTCATTTTGTATGTTAGAGGGGAAATTTGTGGGTGCCAGTCTTAAAACAGAGGACGAAATAATTTTGATTACTTAGCATCTTAGACTGCTGCGATTTTTTCTTTTATTCTTGATGAGCTGACTAAATGTTTGTTCACATTTGTATGCAGAACCAAATGAGTTCGAATAAATGAATTGATCTTTCACCAAACCATTAGATAAGTTCAACAAATCCCTTTTACTGTGCTTGGTTTGAAGGCTGTCATTATTATAAAAATCAGACACTTCGAGTTATGCTTTATTATTCAGGTTGCTGAATATCATTAAATTATTTCATTCGTTCTTGAGTCCTCAAAATCGGCTCTTGATTTTGTAGTATCCTTCGTGTCCATTTCAGCCTTTGTATTCATAACATATGTGTGTAGTTGGAGAAGTTTCCTAACTTTCCTCTAATTGTCTGTGACCGAAACAATTTCTGTTTTTGCTTAAAAGCTATTACATAGTTGGCAAGCTTAAAAATAAGTTGGTTATATAGTATACCAACCCTCCCCCCCCCCCCCCCCTCTCTCTCTCTCTCTCTCTCTCTCTCTCTCTCTCTCTCTCTCTCTCTCTTCTGAAGTTTAGGACTCGAGGAATTTAAATGACCTGAGATCCACGAGAAGGAAAATTCCAAAAACCAGTTGATATTCTCAAATTCTAACACTATCCTATTCGTTTCATAAAGAAACATTTCAATTTAATCCAGAAGAATGATAAAGCTTTGCAGCGTATTTCTGATGGAGTGAAAAATACTAGATTTTCCGATTCTCCATCAATTTTATCAATAAATTACTTCAAGTGGTGATGTAAAGATGAACTCGACTTGAAGAAATTGACAGTAGAAAATACAACTTTCGTCATATGATCAAAGATCAGTTCTTTTCCACATAAATTTTGTTGATGGTTCATGAGTGGAAATTGTTTTAATCTATGTTTTCACTCTCCAAGGTGATTGATCAATAGCTGTACCAATCTATTCTGCGTGTCTATCATTGCAGGAGCCCCCCATATTTATTACTTGTCTAAAGTTTTCTTAATTCCTGAAATCTGTTCTGGAAATCTACTAAGTAAATCACTACCATTTGTCTGTCATTTCAACGAACTGAGCTCTACAAGTTTATCATGAAAAGAAAAGCCAGCTGTTACACCATATGCAAATACGAGTAGTTGAACTGTTTATGTAACTTCGTCAGTGGCTAGGGAGTAGACAATTGGTCTACTATATCAACCGACAAAGAATTTCCTAGGATTCTAACTCCTACTCTCATACTCTTTTTGAGCACCAAATGAAAATGTTTTTAATGAATTCTCCTTTGGAAAAAACTCTTAATGCTTAATAACCAGATTTGCAATAGCTTACTTTCGTTATCATATTTTTTTTGGACATCAAAACCTTGTACTTGTGATTTAATTTTCAGCTTTCTTATTTCACCAGCAATTTTGAGATACCTCCGCTAGAGAGTTATTGGGTTCTTTGACTGGCCAGACACAATACATTGGATACCTCTCTCTGGTTACAGCTCATTTTTCTTTGCCTACATATACACCGGATAGTGTGGCGTATTCTTACCACATTCTCCTCTGTCCTCATACACCTGATAACACTGAGATTACCAAACAATTATTATTCGCGCAAGGGGTTTAACTACTGCACTGCAATTGTTTAGTGGCTACTTTCCGCTCGGTAAGGGTAAAAGAGACTCTTTAGCTATGGCAAGCAGCTCTTCTAGGAGGACACTCCAAATTAAACCATTGTTCTCTAGTTTTGGGTAGCTCCAAAGCCTCTGTACCAATGTTTTCCACTGTCTTGAGGTAGAGTTCTCTTGGTTGAGGGTACACTTAAGTACACTATTCTATCTTATTTCTCTTCCTTGTGTCTTTTTGTTTTCATGGTTTATATATGAAAGACCTATTTTAATGTTGTTACTGTTCTTAAGATATCTCATTCTAGTTGTTCATTACTTCTATTGTAGTTTAATTATTTCGTTATTTCCTTTCCTCAATGTGCTATTTTCCCTGTTGAAGTCTTTGGGCTTATAGCATCTTGCTTTTCCATTATGGTGTAGCTTAACTAGCATTAAAAATAATAATAGTGATAATAATAATAATAATAATAATAATAGTCGACCTCTCAGCTCTGAATAAGCTTGTTAAACAAACGCCGTTCAGCATGTAGACGGCAGACACGGTTAGACATGTGGCAAGACCATAGAATATCATGTGTACACTGAACCTAGAGGATGCATACTTCCAGAACCCAATCCATCCGTCTTCAAGGAAGTATCTGTGAGTCATACTAGACAGCACGAAATACCAGTTCAACATGCTGTGCTTCGGTCTTTCAACTGCACCCTAGGTGTTCACGAGAGTGTTCGCCCCAATGTCATCTTGGGCTCACAGTATTGGCATCCTTCTCCTTCACTATCCAGAATACCGGCTGATTCTAGCAGACTTGGTGGCGACCATTGTTCAACACCTAGACAGACTTATGATGCTTTGCCAAAATCTGAGGATCACAGTAAATCTTGAGAGGTCATCACTACTTCCCTCTCAACGACTCGTATATTTAGGTATGATGATAGACACTAATCTCCAAAAAGTCTTCCCATCAGACGAGAGGGTATTAAAGCTGAGGAAGGTTGCAAGACCATTCCTCAGACGAGAAGAACTCCCAGCTCAGAGGTGGTTGTGTCTCCTCGGGTACCTATTATCCCTGGCCCGTCTAGTTCCCAATGGCTGCCTCAGGATACGATCTCTCCAATGGTGACTAAAGTCCAGCTGGAATCAGGCCATCCATTCCCCGGACATTCTAGTCCTTATGGGCCCGGAAGAAAGGACCGACCTCGAATGGTGGGTGGCAGACGAGAATCTGCTCAAGTGTGTCGACCTTCTCGTCCTCCCCCGGACTTGATGCTCTTTTCAGGTGCAAAAAAAGAAGGGTGAGGGGCCCACATGTTGCACAACATAACCTCAGTCCTCTGGTCAGATTTAAAAATGTACTAGAACATAAATCTCTTAGAGATGAAGGCTACTTTCCTGGTCCTTAAATAGTTTCAACAGTTCTTGGCGGGCCACTTGATGGTGGTGAGGAGCGACAAAACCACAGTAGTGGCTTACATCAACAAACAAGGCGGTACTTTTTCGCAGCCCCTATCCGATCGGGCAGTAGAGATCTTGAGATGGGCAGAAAATAACTTGGTGACCCTATCAGTTTGCTTCATTCAATGCAAAGGGAATGTGCTAACAGACAATCTGAACTGAAAAACTAAGATAGTGGGCTCCGAGTGGTCTTTGAATTATCTAGTAGCCAACAAAGTCCTGACTCAGTGGGGTTCCCCGACTGTAGATCCGTTTGCAACTTCCCTGAATTTCAAGCTTTTGCTGTACTGCTCCTCAATCCCTCGATTCTGAAGATTCCTATGACTCGGAAGAAGTCTTACCTAGACAGTCACATTACAAGTATCACGAACACACAGCTTGTGTAGGCCGCATACCATGCACAGCACGGTTTTAGTGAGGTGTAGTGTTTCCACCTATTATGTACTAAACACATAAAGGGGATTTCCCAAGTCAAAGTCAAAAAACCAGATTGGCAAGACTTCCACCTTCCTGAAGGGTAAGTTACCACGATAAATGGTATTGGTTTGTATCTAGTGACGGAACAAATGACCAATTTGGAAGATATTTTTATTTTTACTTAAGATACAAACCAGTAGCTATTTATACAGATTGGCCCACCAGCACCAGTCCCCCTTGAAATCCTACTTCCAAAGTGAGGCTCACAGCCCCACAGCCCAGGTGTGTGAATGAGAGGGGTTGGTACTACTCCCACCCTACTAATTAGCGGGTGGGTGGTTATCCCTTGATAAAAGTTTAATGACTCGTCTTTCGGCTACACCGAAAGTAATACCCCTATGAATAGTTGCAGGTTTGTATCATTAGGAAAAATACAAAAATACTTCCAAATTTGTCATATTAGTAATGAAACAAAATTGTACTGCTAGATTTTTTGCTCTAAGGCCAGGACCATATGCACTGAAAAGAGCAGTTGAAATAGAAATCAGGAGGTTAGAAAGTGAACGTTCATGGGAAACAGTTACATATTCTGATTCGGCTACGCCATTAGTTCCTATTGTGAAGGAAAATAGTCAGGAAAATATGTGGAGATTACATGGTAACATTAAATCCACAGCTTCAGGTAGATCAACATCCGTTGCCAAATCCTAAAGGTATGTTTGCAACTATGTCAGGAATCTTAGACAAGCATTTCTACAGCTCCCCATAGATGAAAAGTCACAGGAATTATGTGATGTAAATACATCCTTAGGTTTGTATTGAGCAAAGAGATTACTTTATGGAGTAGCTAGCAGTCCGGGCTATCTTACAACAAACATTGGATAGAATTTTTACAGGAATGCAAGGATTATTAATTTTCATAGATTATATTTTAGTCTCTAGTAAAGATAAAAAGGAACATAGAGAAAGATTACAGACAGTTCCGAAGAAGTTAAAGGAATATAATATTAAAGTAGATAAGAGAAAATGTATCTTAGAAGTTGATTCAGCAGAATACTTAGGTTTTGTAATTAGTAGCAAGGGTATTCACAAGAATAAGGAAAAAGTTAAAACAGTACAATAAACAATAATACCAGAGAATGATAAGGAATTACGATCATTTTTGGGTTTAGTAACATTTTATAGGAATTTCATTCAGAATTTGTCTACAAATTGCACATCCATTGTATAACTTGTTAAAATTGGTTGTAGAGTGGAATTGGACAAAAGATTATCAGGAATATTTTGAAAGAATAAAACAAGAGATATCATTACTGTACCTACCTTTCTAGTAGATTAACAAATGGATTTACCATCTAAATTAGAATGTGACGCCTTAAACATAGGTATAGGTACATAATTATCTCATGTAATGCCAGATGGAACGGAAAAACCAATTGCATTTGCTTCTGGAGAACTGAACAAAACAGAAAGGAATTACTCTCAAATAGAAAAAGAATGTTCAACATTAGTGTATGGAGTTAAGAAATTTCATATGTATTGTTATGGTAGGAAAAAAGTTACCATTAGTTACAGACCATAAACCTATATTGGAAATATTGGGTCTAAAAGCAAGTTTACCTACGTTAGTAGCTGCAAGACTACAATGTTTGGGAATTATGTTAGCCCCATATTTCAATAGTATAGAATACAGGCCTACATAAATATTGGGTAATGAAGATGCTTTATCTAGATATCCTGTAGACAAAGAGTCTGTTGACAGTTTTCTTTTAGTTTCAATGTATGCTGTAGGCTACCCATTACTGTAAAGAATATTGCTAAATGTTCAAAGGAAGACCCAGTACTTGCAAATGTGTTGCAGAGTTTGATCACAGGCAGGCACTTATATGCAAAAAAATTAAGTTGTAAACCTTTTAAAGACATTTGAATTGAGTTGGGGGTAACGCAAGGTTGTATCATGAAAGGATCAAGAGATTTTATTCCTAGTTCACTAGGAATAAAATTTTTCCTGAAATACATGCTGATCACCAATGCATTGTCAGATCAAAGTCTATTACAAAGACTTTAGTCTGGTGGCCAGTTGTAGAGATATCGAATTATTTGTTAGAAATTGTTTGAATTGTGTTATGCAACAAAATAGCCCACCTTTTGCTAGAATGCATCTGTAGGAGTTACCTAGATATCCATGGCAAAAGTTGTATAGAGATTTTGCAGGTACTCTTTATTAAGTTATCTATTCTTTATAGTGGTGGACACGTACAGAAAACTGCCATAAATAATTCCAATGCAGACACCAACTGCATATACAACTATAAAAGCATTAATGTAACTTTTGCAACACATGGTATTCCAAAAAAAAAAAAAAAAAAAAAATTGTATCAGATAAAGGAATTTACTTCACTTCATAAGGGTTTAAAGTTTTGTAATGTTAAATGGTATCAAGTAAACATTTTCAGCAACGTATCACAATTCCACTAATGGTGAAGCTGAAAGATTTGTTCAAACATTTGAGTATAGCATGAAGTGTAGAAAAGCAAATTCGAGTGACATATTTTTCAAGTATCAAAGTTATAATTGTCACATAAAAAACAGAGTACAGTACAACAGGTGTGACATCATCAAATTTGTTGTTAGGGCGGAGGATTAGGTGTAAGTTAGATTTTATGTATCCAAGTTTGCAAAGGGAATTAGAAGAAAGAGATTATAAATAAGTAGAAAATCTTTCAAAAGTAAGAACTGTTTCCCCTTTATCTAATTTTATGGTAAGTTCATACAATGGCCTAGAGAAGTGGGTACCTAGAGAGATTGTTAGAGAGATAGGAAATTTACCTTATGATGTTCAAGTCTGTGGAAATATTGTAAAACTTGATGTTGATCAATTACAAACATTAAATAAGAATCCAGTAGACCGTTCAAATATGGGAGATGAAAAATTTCCAAAAGTAGTTAGATTAAATGAATCAAATGTTCACCATTTTCAAACGTCAAAGTAGATTATGACTGTGTTTTTACATAAGTTCAGGATAAAGTTAGAGTACTTCCCAATAGGATAAATAGAGGGAAGCCACCTGAGATATTAGATTTGTAATTTTTTTTTACAATTTAAATTTATAAGAGAGGAGACTGTTATGTAATATGTATCATGTAAAATGTGCTATCCATTTGATATTACATCAAATTTCATTGATAGAACATGGTTTAGATCTAATTATGTGTTGTAGCAAATATCACAAACTGTTGAATAATATGTAAATTATCTCATAGATAGATTATGATTCTACTTATTTTGTACTGCGTATGAGATTAGAGTCTATTATGATGATGCTCACGTGTTTCGTTTGTATCATTTATTTGTTTTTGGCGTCATAAGCATTAGGGTACAATGCAGTTATACAAATAAATTTGATTGTTTTAATACAACGAAGTATCATCAAGTTCAACAAGAAATCGGCGCTGAATATGAAATGTCAAATCCAGCAATAATAAGCTAATCTTATTCCAGGTGAGCAAGAGCTATAAATGACATCATACATCATGGATATCAAACATTACAATCTTCAATTGATTAATCTACGCTACCTATCATTATTTGTGCCAAGTTATACGAAATATTTTTGTGAACATCTGGTCTTCTCAGCTGTTTCGATAATAAATAGGACCAAGGCACATACATTTAATGAAAATAAATATAATTCAAAGGAAATAAAGACAATCTAAAGCAGGTATTGGTTGACCAGGCATAAAAAAAAAGTTGAAAATCAGCATTGTTCCTATGTTACAGACGCTACACGAATTTGTGAAGGTGCGATGTGAACAATGCGTAAAATTGCCAAACTTAGTCTACCTTGCAACATGGCATACCAATTTGAAAGAAAATAAGAAAATAATCTTACTGATGTAAAACAATAGCTATAAAACAGCATTTAAAACTATAAAATAAAAAGGTAAACTATTAAAACATTATTTGTGCCTGTGAAATATTTCACGCCTTATAAATGAGGCGAAACATAATAAAATTATTTCACGCCCCTTAACTTGAAGGATTACCGATATTTATTTAATTCCATGTTTGTTTTAACACGTATTTCCTTGCTATGTTATTTTTCAAGGGTGAAAATTTAATTATTTTAATCTTTTTGTTCGAGATAAGTTATTATAAGCTACTCTATGGCCAACAGTTAACCTATTAAATTGATTAAGTTCTGTTTATCTATCCAAATCTCTCTCTCTCTCTCTCTCTCTCTCTCTCTCTCTCTCTCTCTCTCTCTCTCTTTCACTTACCTACTATATATTCCATTTATTCTAGTGCATCTATAAATTGATTAATTTCTCTTGCAGAGGCTCCATTCAAAACACAAGTCTAGATATAAGAAAAGAAAAGAAAAAGAAAAACTGCCCTGTGAAAGAAAAGGGCGTGATTTTGGAAATCCTTTGATTCATGCTGAATTGCTAATTAATGGTTGTCAAATTAGATAATATTATTTTCTTTGTTACTCAACAAATTACCTCTTTTGTTATATCATTAATATTCGCATCTTGATTTGTTGGACATGATCTTAAGGTCTGTTAAATTTCTTATTCCTGGCCTAGACATTAATCTATACCACCGTCATTCAATTGGTTCTTTATGCATGTTGCATAAGGTTGCATAAGACTTTTCATAATTCTGACTATCCTTCACATTCAGATCATCCCGGACAGTACCACCCTGTTTGTTATACTAGATATACAGTTGATTCTAATACTCTCTCTCTCTCTCTCTCTCTCTCTCTCTCTCTCTCTCTCTCTCTCTCTCTCTCTCTCTCTCTCTCTCTCTCTCTCGCTTTACTATGAATCTCTCTTTTCCTATAGTTAAACAGTTGTGGAATGATCTTAATTGGGTAGTTGAATTGATTAAATTTCAAAAGTTTAAACATGCAACAAAGGTTTTTTATGTTGAACAAGCTGACTTACAGAAGGTCTGTTTTCATATTCTATAAGTGAAAGAATTGTTTTAAAGTTATTACTGTTCTTAATTAATAAGGCACAGATTGCGAGTGCCAGGGTGCTAACTGCTATGTACTCTATTAACTTCTAAAAATGAGTGGCATATGATTAATGAATGCATACATACAACAACGTTTGTATGTATGTTTTTATAACAGCAATCCTTTGATAATGTGGTCCCTCAACGTCAAAAAAAAGGCGTACTTCAAGTTATTTTATTTTTACGCCCAAATCTCTCACCGTTTTCCAGAAATTTTCTCTACTTCCGAGATATCTAGACAAGTTTCACTTTCTTGATTTCTTTTCGGAGCACTGACCGCAACCAATGTTTTGGCGGAGGAAAAGTTGTGAGTGAAAAAATCATAAACAAAAGTGCAGAGTTATTTGCATGCCATTCGGGAGCTTGAAATATCCATGTACCTCGCCGTAAGAAAGCCTTTGACGCCATCTATGTAAATTTGATCGTACCTCGCGTGAAGCCTTTTTCCAGCAGATGCTTTCCCGGGTTTCTCGTGCAAGTTTCTAGTTTCCGTGGATACGGTTTTATTCATGCCACAAGATCAAGGTTAAATTGACTCTCTCTCTCTCTCTCTCTCTCTCTCTCTCTCTCTCTCTCTCTCTCTCTCCTCTCTCTCTCTCTCTCTCTCCTCTCTCTCTCTCTCTCTCTCTTTTCTGTTTTTTATAGAAATATGATATATTTTCCTTTAAGGATATTCCCTGATCTCTGGGTGACCTCTCCCTTGGATTTTGATTTATTTTCACTTTTAAAAATATCTTTGGATGTTTAATTCATAGTCCTTACCACGGTGAGAGTAAGCTTATGTTAAAATATTTTTCTTCAGAGGTGTTGATTTATTTACTCTCTTAGGTGTGATTATATACATGCATATGTTTATATATCTATATCTGTAGCCTATATATTGTATATTTATATATAAACCTACTTATATGCCTATTATGTATATATATATATATATATATATATATATATATATATATATATATATATATATATATATATATATATATATATATATATATGTGTGTGTGCGTGTGTGTGTGTGGGTGTAAATATATATATATATATATATATATATATATATATATATATATATATATATATATATATATATATATATATATATATATATATGAATATATATATATATATATATATGAATATATATATATATATATATATATATATATATATATATATATATACATATATATATATATATATATATATATATATATATATATATATATATATATATATATGTATGTGTGTGTATATATATAATATATATATATATATATATATATATATATATATATATATATATATATATATATATATATATACTGTATATATATGTATATATATATATATATATATATATATATATATATATATATATATATATATATATATATATATATACTGTATATATATGTATATATATATATATATATATATATATATATATATATATATATATTTATATATATGAATTATATATATAGATATATATTAAATTTTTTGGATATCGTAGCCCTAAGTGAAACACATTTTAAGGGAATTGGTAAAGAAATCTCAGACCAAGGCAATATATACATCTACTCAGGAAGAACTGATGGAGTTGGAAAAGAAGGGGTAGGAATGATGATGACCCCAAGAACAGAAAACTTATTAGTGGAATGGAGAGCTGTAGAGTGTTACTTGCAAAGTTTAGATCGAAGCTCTGTAATAAGAGTGTTATAGTTTGCTATGCACCAACAAATGTTTCCCTTGAAGTAAGGAAAGAGGAATATTATGAAGAACTGCAGAATGTAATAGATAAGATCCTAGAAAAAAATATGAAAATTGTGATTGGTGACTTCAATACAAAAGTTTGAAGGAATAATCAAGGTATGGGGAATGTGATGGGAGACAAGGGTCTCGGCGAAGTTATAATTGAAAATAGGGCACATTTTATAGGTTTTTGTTATTGGAGGTACTATTTTTTTCTGCACAAGGACATCAACAAAAATACATAGACTTCACCAAGTGGCATTAACAAAAATAAAATAGATCACAGCAATTAATAAAGAGAGACGGAGGACTCTGAGAAATGTAAGAAGCTATAGAGGTGCAGCTATTGGCAGTGGTCACCAGCTCCTCATTGCCACACTAAAATTAGAACTGGAAGCACCCAACAGAAATGTGGATAAAATAGTTAGGTTCCATTCAGCTAAGCTTCTAGAAGATTAGCACAGAGAAACCTTTGCAATTTAATGTAAGAATCAAATTACAGTCTTGAAGACTTTAGGAGACGAAAAACAGATAATTAATGAAGAATAGTGTGATATTAATTAAGAACATATATCAGTCAGTTGGTAGTGAAGTTTTAGGACATGCAGTTACAAGGAGAAAACTGTGGATATCAAGTGATATTTGGGATACTGTACTATAAAGAGGAGACAAAGACAGGAATTGATTGTTGAAAGTTTTCGAAAAAGTAATGAAAATCACAAAGTAGAACATGCTAAGAATTCCAGTGCCAGGGATGACTGGGGAGAATATTTAGTCAGGAAAGCAGAGGAAGCTGACAAAGTTATGAATTCCGGGAGTGTGTATGGTGTAAGAATTGCTCATAGAAAATTAGTGAAATTTCTACTAGGGCAAAGAAGAAGAAGCATATACCATGCAGAAAGAGAGATGGATCTGTTATAACAACAGAAGATGAAGAAAGGCTACGTTGGATGGAACATTTTAGTGAGATCATGAATAGGAGATATGAAGGGAATAAATTGATTATTATACCTGAAGCTAAGGAGAACCTTGATGTGCAAATGGAGGAATTCAGTGAGTTTAAAGTCGAAGCTATCACTAAAAAACTCAAGAGATGGAAAGTTCCTAATACAATAGAATAACTGTTGAGATGATATTGGCTGAAAATGAAATGACTCCCAGAATACTTACAAGATTATTTTGTAGAATGTGGCGAGAAGAGACAAAACTTGATGACATGGAGTTAGGAGTGTTAGTGGAAATGGTAAGAAAAGGAGATCTGACTGATTGTAGTAATTACAGAGGCATCACTCTTACGACAGTTGTCACAAAAATATATATAGTATGCTGATTATAAAGAGACCAGAGAGAAACGTTGATGAAAAACTGAGAGATCAACAAGCAGGATTCAGATAAGGTAGATGTTGCACTGACCAAATTCTAATTTTAAGACATGATGTACAGAAATGTATAGGAATCCACTTTTGATAGTGTGCACCGGCCAATTTTGTGAAGAGTCCTGCGTTATTATGGAGTTCTTTTAAACATATAAATTTTATTACGTATGTTCATCAGCATAGCAAGTGCAAAGATAATGTTATTGGAGTCCTATCAAATGAATTTTCTGTGAACAGTGCAATACTAGAAGGGCATGGTTTCGTCACCTATGTTGTTTATCCTACTCATGGATTTTGTAATAATTGGGGATGGTGGAGAAGTATTGGACTGGGTTGGTAACAGGAAATTATCTGACCTAGAGTATGATTATGATGCTGTGCTTATTAGCAGAACACTGCTGGACTTTCAAAGCTTGCTTACCAGAATGCATGAAATATCACATGAGGTTGGGCTGAAGATAAATAGAAGAAAGACAAAGGTGATGAAAACGGAATATGCAATGGAAGATGAAATATAATTTGAAGTAGAAAGGATTAATGAGGTAGAATTCTTTAAATATATATATTTAGGAACTATTATCTATTATACAGGATCCTTAGAATTTGAGTTTAATGAAAGATTGAAAAAAGCAAATCAGGAAATGGCTAGATTAAGTAAAATATGGAAATCATATCACCTGAAATTACATTTAAAAATCAGGCTATATATCAGTTTGGTGAGAGCGGTGTTGCTGTATGAACATGAGTCGTGGCATGAAAATTAAACAATATCCAACAGATTTTGTAGATACGAGAACAGATCCCCCAGAAGAATAATGGGAGTTAAATGAGAGAACAGGATTAGAAATGAAACTATAAGAGAAACTACTTGAGTGCCATATGTAAATTGCTTAAATTTCCGCTATAATTATAAATGTATTATATCCTTGTCTGTTCAGAAAACGTAGTTTTACTTGATTATATATTTAGGATTTCAAAGTTCATTTCAAGTACTACTGATATAGATCCCTAACTCCTCTTTCAATTAGTACTGTCGTGAGGGAGTCCCACGTCCTCAATTGTTGACAAATTGTGGGACTCTTTAAGTTTCAAAGTTTCTCGGCCTAGGAATAGACTTGTTTAAAAAAAAAAAGAAAAAAAAAAGTACCACCATTTGTGTAATTACTCCACACAACAGGAATTAACATGACAAACAGACAGGGATAGCTGGAAAGTAATTTATTCAAATCTCTCTCTCACTCTCTCTCTCTCTCTCTCTCTCTCTCTCTCTCTCTCTCTCTCTCTCTCTCTCTCTCTCTCTCTCTCTCTTTTTTTGATGCATTATTTAACTTTCTATATGGACGAAGCGGGACGAATCGAAGTAGTCTATGAAAAAATCAACCATATGACAGATGGCCCGGACAGTTAATTATGCCCCGAGTTGTTAGTCAACTGTTAAAGTAATAACTAAAGTTGGGAGATAGAAACGTACTAAATGAAAAGACGAACACCAAACATGAAAGAAAAGTATTATATCAACATTAGAGATCTTATTGAGATAATGCTCATTCCATTAGAGTTAAACCATTTATAGATATATTTATAACATATCTATATCTCTCTGATTAAAACGACTGTCGGAGTCCTTGGCCTTAGGAATGGAAGGTAACCCGAGGGATGTATTTGATTTAATTTTCCCACATTCCTTCCAATATTGTTAAACGATTTTACAGCAGAAATGACAAGACAGACTTAGCTTTGTCATTGCCAGTGAGGAGTAAAAAAAAAGGTTCTGTTATAATTTTAATTCCTGGGTATATATGTTTAGATATAATGTACGGTATGCTGTTTTCTCACTGCGATATCACTATAAAAGAAATGCATGGTTGATACAGGAACGCATGCACAGAATCAAAATCCGTGATAGATAGCGGAATGCGGAATTACCAATATCACATATCCGTAGGCAACATGGAGGATAAGGGGGGGGGGGGGGGGGGGGGGTTTGGGGGCGTCGGGGGTTAGCTGCATCAGTGCATCTCAACTTAAGATTTTTACAGTGTCCTTTCGGCCCATACTTAGTTCCGTTCTCGTTCCTTCCTTCTTCCTACAGTTTATTGTAGAAATTCATTTAAGCCAAAAGTGGGTTAAAAGTTTTAAATCTCGATTTTTAATATAAAAGGAAAAGAGAAACAGAAAACATCAATTTCATTAATTTGTAATGGTCTTTCTTCTCTATGGATAAGCAGGGTTACAAATTTCTAAGAAAAAGGAACTACCAATTTTCTTAAGAGTGAAATGAATTAAAGCAAATGGATTCTGTAAACAAATTAGGGTTGTGGTGGCTGATGTGGGAACGTCCCTGACTGGTGAACGTCAGATTGGGGTTCGATTCTCGCTCAAACTTGTTAGTTTCTTTGTTCGCTGCAATCTCACCATCCTTGTGAGCTTAGGATGGGGGCTTGGGGGAGCCTGTAGGACTATCTGCTAGTCATCAGCAGCCATTGCCTGACCCTCCATGGTCCTACCTTGGGTGGAGAGGGAGCTTCGGCGCTGAGCATATGTATATATGGTCAGTCTCTAGGACTTTGTCCAACTCGATAGGGCAATGTCACTATCACTTGCCCCTGCCATTCATTAGTGTCCTTTAAACCAGATAAAAACAATAGTACATGACGAATTTATGGGCGTATTAAATTAAAACAAAACGCAAAGTTACTGGTGTAAAGTATATGCCTCTATAAATATCAGAATTAGTCTTTTTCTAAATAAGATCAAATAAAATAGAAATTACTTCATACTCCTTAACTCTATTGCTGGGTCATTACTCCGGAATTCTTAAATACAGACAGAACAATTCTAGTGCTGTACATATTCGCGTAGAGAGACTCCTGAACATGCATATGAGTTCAGTTAATTTGGGAACTTTTTTTGTTTTTTTCTTAGGAGACCGTAAACCTGATTATTTAACCAAAGCATAATAAAATTATAAAGACAATTATATATATATATATATATATATATATATATATATATATATATATATATATATATATATATATATATATATATATATATATATATATATATATATATATATATACACACACACACACACACATTATATATATATATATATATATATATATATATATATATATATATATATATATATATATATATATATAAATGATACTTTGAATTAATTTTGACTCCCTACACAACGTCAACGACTACTGGTTTTGATGATAACTAAAATATCAAAGATTTTTTATCATTAAACTGAAATGTGATTGAGCATATAACATGATATTTTTGTAGGAACAATTTTCTTATCGTGAAGTGCTCTACATTTTGGGTACCTGGTGTATGCACGAAGGGACAAAATAGCATTTTGCAATATTTAGGCACATGCATGCATACGTGGGAATTATACACAAAAATATACACACACAAACTTACACACGCACACACATATATATGTATATAAATATATACATATATATATATATATATATATATATATATATATATATATATATATATATATATATATATATATATATATATACATACATACATATATTCATATATATATATATATATATATATATATATATATATATATATATATATATATATATATATATATATTGGTGTGCTACTGTCTTAAGCACACATTTGAGTATGAGTTGTTTTCAGATGTATTTAAATGGTTTACTGAATACATCTTAATGGTTTTTAAGTTTTATTGTGAATAAACAACTGAGTTAAACATCTCCATCACTGGAGGAAGCTGTGTTGGTCCACATGACCAATTCTGGTGAAGTTTAGATATGAACTGAATAAATTACCGATATCACAAATATCGTATGCTTGCTTTAACTTAACCAAGTGACGGAATCGGAAGACACCTGCATCCGGTGACGTCACAAACTTTCACACGAAGAGACAATGTGTTGACATTAAGAAAGAATGGCAACTTAGCATTTTACATCCTGCTTACAATTTGAATGACTACAGCAAATCTCACGGTTAGCTCTTCCAACCAACATGACATATTACGTCATTTGTTTTAAACATGTAATATTACTATTCTAACTATTACATTAGCTCGGCCAGCTATCTCAATGTTTTTACAAAAATTTAACAACAAGCCGAAACATGGTTATTAGGTGTGACTGGACATACGTATTATTCATTGTTTAACATTAGCTATATCCGACTGAGGACGAATGTCCAAATAGGCACATCAAAAAATAATAACAATAATGCATACAAAAAATATATTACCAAAGCAAAAAGAAAAATGCATGATAAAACCAAGATCATATATATGGTACATTGCTAGCAAATGATTACATGGTACCAAAAAACAAAACAAATTCTGACTTACAAATGATTCGGTAACTTGATAAAGAATAATTGTTACCTTTGTCAGAAACAAGATACTCAATTTTTAGTGCACAAATACGAATTCCTGGTACGTACACGTACCACGGTTTCGTACATATATATATATATTTATATATAGGGCTGATACATTTTATTAGATGCCCATAGATTCTGTTATATATCTTATTATATTTTTTTTTTTTCTCTTTTCTTTTTTAACAATCCGGCTTATATATTTTTATTAGATGCCGAGAGAAAAAATGATTTATATCCTTTTTTATTTTATTTATTTTTTAAATGTTATTTTAAATGTATTTTTAACAATGCAAATGTAGAGAATTTCTTTAATTACATATTACTAGCGTACTAATCAGCTTTTCATACAAACATCATCCTGACAAATTACTCCCTTAGCGAATGAGGTGGCCACTCATACAGCTTTGAATTGGATCAGGTAGGGGGTATTGTCAGGGCTATTCAACTCGTTCCTTTGTAGCTGCTTGCTGTGCCGTAACCTACGCCAAACAAGGATGTTCACGGCGATAAAAATTAACACCGTGACACACAAACTAGCCAGTAATATAGGGTGAAGAATCTCTTTGTAAGTCGGTGACAGGTGGTCCTTTTCGGTAAGTTTCATCAACCGCTTTGCCACACTTCCGTTGTAGGGGAGAGGAAGTGCGGGCATTGTAGAGGTCCACGTGAAGTTCGCGAAGTAAGCTCGTTCTCTGATGATTGTCCGTAGACCAGTCACCATGGAATTCGGGGAAGTCCCGATACAGCCATCTGCTGCGACGAAGATGTGGTTGAAGGATGTGGATCCGTCAGGGCATGATACATTGAAGCCGTCCTTGTCGTATCGTATCCACGAGCCATTATTTAGTCTGCAATTGAATTCTTTATTGTCAAAGGGATAAAGCCTATCCAGACATTTTTCACTTGTATGGGAGAGAGCACCGTCTAGCACTATACCTAACTCGCATGAATCCATCAAGTTTTTACGGAATTCAAATGAGTCAGCTGTACATATTTTTCTATCCATTGCGTCTGAACAGTGAGTTAATTGATTTAAGTCTTTAATGACCGTATATGTTTCCTTGTCTGGGGAAATCAATACGTGTCCTGTCAAACTGGATATTACTGGATTTGAGTGATTCGTCATGAAAGTCGGAAATGGTGATATCCTGTAAGATTGCCAGGCATCAGAAGAATCAAAGGGAATTGTAATCCTAATCTTGTTATTATCTACGTTTACTGTAATTAGGCTGTAATAAAATTCTAACCTATGTTCGTCTAACAAAGGAACATAGCCTAGTTTATCCCTTCCGTTCTCCAGAACTAATTTTAAGTAACGTATAGGCAACAAATGGGGCGACAATACACCTTTAGTTGCTAACGTGATAGCTTCTACATAATCCTTGGATTTCTCAATGAAATGTGCAATTCTGTTATGTATGTGATCTATCTTTGAATCATAATACGTTAATGTTGCCAACAAATCCTGTACTTCCATAATTTGAACGATATTATCTGAATGTTCATTTAACAAATCCATAATTTTATTGATTGAAGCTAACTGATCTCTTAGTTCTGACATAATCAATTCATCTTTATGAGTCAAGAACTCAATTTTCTTATTTTAATTACTAATTTTAAGACGATTGGAAAGTCCTAAACCTAAACTTGCAACAGACCCAAAGATGCTTAATGCAGCATAAATGAACGGATTCCGTCTTTCTTTTTGTTCGTGTCCTACAGTCCACATCAAAAGGTCATAAGCCAAAGATCCTGTCTCTCCAGTCTTATTTTTCAAGTCATCAGATAGCATCTCTGCAACTTTTAATGTTGATCCAAGCAAACTCTTAGTAGTCAAATGAAAATGTCTCCTATGCAACTCATCCAATGATGCAGAAAACCTTGAAATGGCGGTTCTTAAGCTAGTGACATCATTCTCTTGAAGAAAAATTGCTTGCATATGCACTTCGACAATTACGTTGGTTGATGTAATAAAAATGTCTTCTTGTCTTTCAACTATATTGCCATATTTAAAATATATATTCTTAGTCTTAGAACTCATCCCATACAAAAAAAATGTCTGAGCGAACAATATCACTCCCAACAACAAAAAATTCATCTTGGAAACCTGTAACGAGAAAAAATATATGTAATTACTCCTGTATTAAAAAGAAAACTTTTAGTCACAAAATAAAATTTTTCCTCACTTCTTTTCCTCTCTTTTTAATTTCTTATGTGAGACAATGGTACTATTCTCTCATCCGTGGGTTGGGCTACGTTTTGAATTCTAAACCTATTGGCCGTTAATGTTTCCAAAATGTTAAATGGGCCTTCAAACTTAGGTGTTAGTTTATAGTTGAGCCCTTTTCTGACATTGATTTGAATATAGATGTTATCACCCACGGTATATGTTTTAGTTGGTTTCGCTATTTTATCATGATTCCTTTTCATTATGATTTGTGATTCTTCTAAATTCTTTCGAAGGATATCATATCGACTTATACTTGCATTTATACATTCTTTTAAAGGATTTGATAGATTAGTTGTAGGCGTTAATACATGGAAAGGTGTTCTAACTGGGGTACCATACAATGCTCATGCAGTGACATTTTAATTGATATATGATATGAATGATTCAGAGTACTCAGTGCCGCCGGTATTGCAATATCCCAGTTGGGGTCTGATCCCCCTAGTGTTACCCTTAATATATTTAATATCTTCCTATTTGCTCTTTCCACTAGCCCATTCGACTCTGGGTGATATATCATGGTATTAACCTTCTTTATGTTGAGGAATTCACACAATGAGGTAAGAAAGTGATTATTAAATTCACCACCCGAGTCTGAGATTATCATGTGTGGAATTCCATGTTTACAAATGTAACACTCGTAAAACTTCCTAGCGCATTCAATCGCAGTTTTAGTTTTAAGCGCTATTAGTTCTGTATATCGAGTTAAAGCATCTATAATTACTAAGAGGTGCTTATTTCCTCTGTCTGACTCGTAAAATCCTGTTAACAAATCTAAATGTATTCTTTCAAAGGGTTGATTGGGAAAAGGATAAGCTCCTAGGCTGACAGGTGTTTTCGTATGCCCTTTGTTTTCCTAACATGTGCGACAATTAGCTATGTGTCTTTTTATATCTGTAAGCATTGTATGCCAATAAAACAATGATTTGGCTTTCTGTGACATTAATGAGAACCCAGGGTGTCCATGTAATGGATTTGAATGCAACCAATTCAGGACAGTGGAAACAAGTGAGTTTGGTACTACTACCTGGTCGTTAGTTACATGTGGTGTATTGCGGGTTTTCCTTGTCACAGTCCTACACAGAATATTATCTTTGATTACATAATTCTGCTGCTTATACTTTATATATTCTTTTTCTTTATGATTGCCTTTCAAAGCATTTATAATTGTTTCTATTTTCTGATCTTTTCTTTGCTCAGTCTGTAACAATTCAGCACTCCAGCCTAAATCTTCTTGTTCAGATATTGTTTTTACAATAGGCATGGATGTTGATATATCTATTAATTCAGCTAAAGACTCCGTACAAGATGACACGGGGTTGCGTGATAATGCATCCGCAATGATATTTGCTTTCCCAGGTAAATACCCGATTCTTGCGCCAAATTCTTGAATGATTAAATGCCACCGAGTTCGTTTAGGGCTGTGATTGAAGCCTTTAAAGAACTCTGTTAGTGGTTTATGGTCAGTAAGAACCTTAACGGGATAACCGTAAATTATGAACTTAAAATGCACTAGCGAATTAACAATAGCTAGTCCTTCCTTGTCTATTACTGCATACTTACTTTCGGAAGTTCTCAATTTTCGAGAATAGAAAGCTATCGGGAAAAACTGTTTATCATATTGCTGAAGCAATACCCCTCCTACTCCTAAGTCTGAGGCGTCTGTTGCAATGAAGAATTCCTTACCGAAGTCAGGAAATTTTAAGATAGGAGAACTACACAGTTCATCTTTCAAAGTATTAAACGCCTGTTGATGTTGCTCAGACCATATGAAATCTACGCCCTTCTTCGTAAGATCAGTTAAAGGAGCGGCTATTATTGAATAGTTGCGTATAAAACGCCTGTAATATCCACTACAACCCAGAAATTGCTGTATTCCCTTGACATTAGTAGGTATGGGAAAATTACGTATAGCCGACACCTTATCATGGACTACTTTAAGACCTTGGCTTGACACCATGAAACCCAAATATATTAATTCTGTTTTGAAAAATTCACACTTACTAATCTTTACCCTTAAGTTATGTTGTCTTAATCTCTGTAGTACTAGTTCTAACTTACGTAGATGTTCTTCTAAGGTGTTGGAAAAGATTACAAGATCATCCATATAGGCATGCAATATATCCCCTAACAAGTCTCCAAACACTATGTTAATCATTCTTGTAAATGTTATAGGAGCACAACGTAAACCAAAAGGCATCCGTAAAAATTCATAATGTCCCCTGGCTGTGCTGAAGGCTGTGTATGGGATACTATCTTCTTCTAATGATATCTGGTGAAAGCCTTTAAGTAAGTCCAAACTGGTAAAATATTTGTTCTGACCTAACAAAGACAAAATATCGTCAGTACATGGCACTGGGAATCGATCAGGGATCGTTTCCTCGTTTAGACGACGAAAGTCGACGCAGATACGCCATGTTCGATCTTTTTTCGGTACAACTATTAAAGGAAAATTATAAGGGCTATTTGATTTTCTAATGACTCCTTCCTCTAACATTTTACCTACTTCATCATTTATTTCATTCTGGAATTTCATAGGGAGTCTGTACGAGGGTACATATATAATTTTCTGCTTGTCTTTTAACCTAATTTGATGCTCGATCACATCTGTTTTTCCTAAGGATCCATCCGTAGTGGAAAAGACTTCTGTATATTTAGTTAAAAGTTCAAAAATTTTCTGCTGAATTTCTTCGTCTTGAATGTCCTTACTGATTTTATTTTTAATAGATCGTAAAAGGGATTCATCCGCAACTGATTGAGAGTGATTGATTTCAGCAACGGTAAGAATACGATGTTTATAAACTTCTACATCCAAGATATGTTGATTTTTGTGAATTACTAAAGTGTTATTTAAATGATTACAGACTTCGATATTACATTGCTGATGTGAGCCTACTGTATAAATAGCTTGTGTGACAGACAATCCGTTAGTTTTCAAAGTATCGGAAAGGATTAATATTTCAGATCCCGGTAGTGTTTTCTTTATTTGCACTATTAAATTCGAAGGTATGTTTGGTTCGATATATTGCGTGCAAGATGATATTACGGGTGAACGAGAATTCTGCTGGGTCGCGTATATTATTTCTTTATTAGTGAGACAAGTTATTGGTTCTTCAACGTACGTTACGGTTACATTTGTCGTCTCCTTTTTATCCAAAACTGACTTTAAAGTATTAGAAGACTTATAGAATTTCCCTTTGATATACACGCCGTGCTTTGCAGGAGCTAAGATAATGTTTTGATTTCCCATAGATGGGTATCCTATAATTACAGCTGGATACATATTAATGTTTTTCACAACAACAAATGTATCGGCAAACGTGCGATTACCGACTCTGAACTGAATATGAGTTATGCCTATGACGTTTAATTCATTATTTCCTATACCTGAAAGCCTAATTCCTGATTTTTCAATCGGAAAGTTCGAAAACAACAAATGATGCGTCTTCAAATCCATAATATTACGTGGACTACCAGAGTCAAAAAATAACGTAAAGGATTTGTGTTCTAAATTTACAGCATATAAGGTTGGCCGTAACTCATTTTGGCTTATTATTGTATGAATTCGTTGCAAATCTACGGGAGCATGCACTGTTTTACTTAATTCGGCCGTGTGTTTCATAGGAAAATCTATTGTCTCACAATTATTTGATAAAACATTAAATTGATTATTCAATACTATTGATGTTGACATAAATGACCTTGACCCAACATCACTCTCTTCCCCTCTAGAGTTAACTATGTGGTATTTGCTTTGCTCTGCACATTCTGAAAATTAGGCTGACTTTGCGAGGTCTGGTTTGACGGCCCAGGCTCAGCGATATTTGAAGAAGTGTTTGTTTGTTTCGGACTCTGAACTGCATTGACATTTTGTTGTTTCTTCTTATTGTTAAAATGAGGATTTTTCTTTTTATTTCCATATGGAACTGACTGTGGAATTGACTGTGTATTTCTAGGATATTGTTGTGTCTTACGCGCGTAACATTGACTATAAGAATGTGATACTGTGTTGTGAACTGAACAAAATTTCGTTCTACAGTCTGCGCTTATGTGACCTTGACGTTTGCAGTTGTAACACGTCACTCCCGCTACTGGATTGTTAATTACGTTCACTGTTTGTGGTTTTGTTTCATTCTTAGCAAAAACTTGAGTTAACACGGGATCGAGATCTGGACACTTGGACATGTGTTTCTTTATCTGTTTATAGACATCCAATTCCGTACTTGCAGGCATTAACTTCTTATCAAAGCACCGCACTAAAGCTTCAGGCAACATAAGTGTCATGCAAGTTAAATACATTAATCGTAAAAAATCTTTCACGGAGATATTATCGTTAGTAACCCAAGTGGAATTACCTAAAATGTCCTGATATTCGTTAAGCCTATCAGCTATGAGAGCTGCTCTCTCAACAACATTAAGCCGATTCATAGTGGCTTGATTAAGTGTATTTCGTAACGTTAACACTACATCCAAAGCTTCCTCACCCCCATAAATCGCGCGTAACCTAACTTTGAAATCATCCCAAGTAACTGCTTCCTGAAATGAAACACCTCTTAAATACGCACTTGCATCTCCCTTAGAAAAATCTATAAAACTTTTAGCTTCTTGTAATTGTACAAAAGGATCTACGGTTTGTTTGGCATTTAAATGGGCATCAACGGATGAAATCCATGACTCCACATTTTGTGGCAAGAATCCGTTGACACGGCCTTGAAAAGGAAGGATTGCTGACCTGGCATTTACAAGCGTCACAATTGGAGGAGGATTAGCCTGGCCTACACCACTAGGTCCAGGGGTAGGGCTGACAGGAGGAGCCATGACTGCTATATTTTTTTTTTTTCTATCTCTTTGACCCCTTTCAATCCTATCAAAATATCTATATGAGTACAGACGCCCACTGCGTAAACGCATATGTATAATAAAATTCCCCCAACAATGTTACTAATCCCAATACATTTCCCCCCAAGAGTTTATGAAAGACAAAAGGAATTAGCACAAAGAAAGAAAAATTCTAAATGAGAATTCGGAGTTTCTTATAACAAAGTTTAGGAATTCACTCACCCCAGTAATAATTGACTAACGACTTGTGATAACTACACTTCACTGCCCAAACTGAAATGAATACAAAATCTCTGTACTTAGCTTTATATGAAGTCGACACGTCCTCTCTCTCTCTCTCTCTCTCTTGATGTTTTGTTAGCGATGTCTCGTTCTAGTTTCTTGTTGAATGTAGTTCTTCCTGGATATGTCTTGCAATTGTTGAACGCCAGTCCTTGGGTTTCCTAGGATGTTGATTGAAGATTCAATTTGTATACTAACATATGTTGGTGTTAGCATTTCCGTTGGACTTAGTCAAAATTGTAGATTCTTGTAGATAGTTTTGAGTTCTTGAAGATCTTTATCAGGTATTACAGCTTTTATTTTGAAGTCTTGAAGATCATTCTCTGGTTTTACAGCTTTTATGTTGAAGTCTTGAAGATATTTCTCTGGTTTTACAGCTATTTATTTTGAAGTCTTGAAGATATTTCTCTAATTCTTAGAGTTTAATCGCTGTCTTTGAGTTTAATCGCTGTCTTTGAGTTTAATCGCTGCCTTTGAGTTTAATCGCTGCCACCATTTATTGGTGTGCTACTGTCTTAAGCACACATTTGAGAATGAGTTGTTTTCAGATGTATTTAAATGGTTTACTGAATACATCTTAATGGTTTTTAAGTTTTATTGTGAATAAACAACTGAGTTAAACATCTCCATCACTGGAGGAAGCTGTGTTGGTCCACATGACCAATTCTGGTGAAGTTTAGATATGAACTGAATAAATTACCGATATCACAAATATCGTATGCTTGCTTTAACTTAACCAAGTGACGGAATCGGAAGACACCTGCATCCGGTGATGTCACAAACTTTCACACGAAGAGACAATGTGTTGACATTAAGAAAGAATGGCAACTTAGCATTTTACATCCTGCTTACAATTTGAATGACTACAGCAAATCTCACGGTTAGCTCTTCCAACCAACATGACATATTACGTCATTTGTTTTAAACATGTAATATTACTATTCTAACTATTACATATATATATATATATATATATATATATATATATATATATATATATATATATATATATATATATATATATATATATATATATATATATATATATATATATATATATATATATATATATATATATATATATATACACACACACATATATATATATGTATATATATATATACATATATATATATATATATATATATATATATATATATATATATATATATATATATATATATATATATATATATATATATATATATATATATATATATATATATATATATATATTATATATATATATATATATATATATATATATATATATATATATATATATATATATATATATATATATATTATAATGCATATATATATATACATTTATATATATATATATATATATATATATATATATATATATATATATATATATACATATACATATATATATGTATATATATATTATCATTTCCAGTAACGCTACACCCCTAGTTGGAAAAGCAGGATGCTACAACCCCAAGTGCTCCAACATGGAAAATAGCCCAGTGAGGAAGAGAAATAAGGAAACAAATAGAATAGTGTACCTGAGTGTGCCCTCAAGTAAGAGAAATCTAAAGCAAGACATTGGAATGACATGGTACATGGCACTAGACAAGACTAGAGAACAATGGTTTGACTTTGGAGTGTCTGTATCCTAGAAGAACTGCTTACCATAGCTAAAGAGTCTCTTCTATTCTTGCATATGAAATGTAACCACTGAACAATCACAGTGCAGTAGTTAATCTCTTGAGTGAAGAAGAATTTTCCGCTTTTGTAAGTGTTGTCAGGTGTAGGAGGAAACATGAAAATGTGTAAAGCATAGGCCAGACCTTGGGCCAGACTATTCGATGAATGTGTGGCCAGTGGACAATTGAGCCGTAACCAAAGAGGGATCCAATGTACGACCTTCATAGTCACAAGAGCCAATAACTCTAGCGGTAGTGTCATAAAGGGTGGCTGGTGTGATTTACTTGGGAGTGTATATATTCGTAGGCTATATATGTGTTACATATGCGTCTCGAAATTTGAATAGAATTTGAGTGAATCAAATTTTAGTTGAACTGATAAAGATTTAACTGCCTCGTTCCAGGAGGATACGTTATTAAGACCAGCATATTGCCTTATACCAATGCATCTCAATATTCAGGACAATAAGGGATTATGTCAACACTACTTTTAGGAGGAAATCAAATCGTTGTAGGGATAGTTTAGTTAATCGCAAACGCTTTCTGTCGGATTCGGAATGAATTTTTTTGTATCCTCTTGGACGCTTATGTAAAATTATACTGTGATCCTTGAATAAGAAAATTAGTTTTCTTTTCCTCTTATATTGCCCTTACTTCGTTTGCACCTTTTTGTCACTATAAGATTGTTAGTCGTTTAACCTTCCTTTCGTATAAATTTCATTCTTTTTTCATAATATTTATAATGAAATACTTGCGTAAATCTGTATATCCATTGATTAAGAAAATCTATATATTTTGAGACTCGAAAGCTTTTACTAACAGCCGAATGTGAGGACAATTAAGAGGATTTTTTTTATGCGTTTTACATGTCTATTTCTGTTAATTTTCACCTCTAACACCGTAGCGCGGCCCTTTCCCCTGCACATAATCATAAATGAAGCCTTGCTAATAGTCTTAATGGGATTGCACGTAGTCTACCATTAACAAGGCATTACGGGCAATAAAAACGGGACAAATCCCTTTCAAATACGTTTATTCAACGTCATTAAAAAGGGTTTCCAGTCTGGATGGGGGCGTCAATTCCCCTTTTAAATGATGAGAGCATACAATTCACTTGGGTGTCATCCGAAACTTGATCATATTTATTGTTGTAATTATGAGTTTGTTTCAATATGGATAAGTGTACTTGCGTTTGGTTGGTAAAATAGAGAGAGAGAGAGAGAGAGAGAGAGAGAGAGAGAGAGAGAGAGAGAGAGAGAGAGAGAGAGAGAGAGAGAGAGATGAGAAGATCCCTTTAAAAATGTTCGTTTCCGGGTAAAGAATAGTAAAACTGATTGTTCCGGTCTTAGGGGATTTGCACAGAATTATTTTTCATCTCCTTTGGGATCTAGTTTAAGAATCCATTCTACATGTCGTTACAGAACCTGCCATTTACTTTAATCCCGTGGTAACTACGTAAGCCTAAAAAAGCGAACTTACGCAACGCTAAAAATTAGCCTTTCTTTCCTTATTTTGTACAGTCATAATCCACTCCTTTTCTTGGAAGTTGTCTTCATAAAATAAGTTCAACCGATCACTCAATCCCATATCCTCAAATTGCTGGGTATTTTGTCAGTTTTATCTCACCCTTTTAAAGTCATATTGACTCTCTCTCTCTCTCTCTCTCTCTCTCTCTCTCTCTCTCTCTCTCTCTCTCTCTCTCTCTCTCTCTCTCTCTCTCTCTCTCTCTCTATAATAAGCAAGTATGAGCTGTACTTATTCCCTTACTTGATTGTTTTACTTTTTTATGTGGATGACATGTTTCATAAAGACTACAATTCAAGGATTATTAGATGCGTATTTAATTACTATTATTGTATTATTATTACTTGCTAAGCTACAAGTAATAGCCCTGTGAGGAAAGGAAACAAGGAAATTAGAGAAGTAATTAACAATAAAGATAAAATATTTTAAGAAGAGGAACAACATTAGAATAAATATCTCCTATGTAAACTATAAAGGCTTTAACAAAACAAGAGGAAGAGAAATAAGATAGAATAGTGTGCCAAGTATACCCTCAAGCAAGAGAACTCTAACCCAAGACAGTGGAAAACCATGGTACAGGGGCTATGGCACTACCCAAGACTAGAGAACAATGGTTTGATTTTGAGTCTCCTCCTAGAAGAGCTGCTTACCATAGCTAAAGAATCTCGTCTACCCTTACCAAGAGGAAAATGGCCACTGAATAATTACAGTACAGAAAACCCTTGGGTGAAAAAGAATTGTTTGTTAATCTTAGTGTTGTCAGGTGTTTGAGGGCAGAGGAGAATATGTAAAGAATAGGCCAGACTATTTGGTGTGTGTGTGTGTGTAAGCAATGGGAAACTGAACCGTAACCAGAGAGAAGGATTCAATGTTGAACTGTCTGGCCAGTCAAAAGACCCCATAACTCTCTAGCTGTAGATGCTTAAATTCATATCAACAACCCTGTTATTCCGATTATATAACATTCTTTTTGGTTCATCATCCAATACAATTGTGGATTATTTATGCTTCAGTCTGCGTACATTTAAAGGTAAAAAGTAGAGGTTTCTGGTTTCAGTTCCAGTACCATCTAAAGAGATGTGTAGTAGAACGGCAGCTGGGCAACCCCAACCCCTCACTGTGGTGCCCAATGTTCTTTTTCGTTTACCAAATTCATCCTCGACATGAGATTGTGATGTACCATTTTCTTGCATCAGCGCTGGTGATGATTGTTATGGGGGTTCTTGAGCTTTTTTAGAATTGGGTATATTTTGGAAATATATCGCTTGTATATCATAGTGAAAACCTTTTCCACACAAGGGATCAATATTTTCATCATAACAGTCCCATGTTAGGCCGGTAGAAAGAGTCTTTGCTTTAACTAAAACATCTGGTAAGGACTTATCTGTTTCCATGATAGATTGTGCTAATGCTGTTTCATACTCTTCAGCAACATGATATCCAAGGAATGACCAAGATGATTTAAAACATCTAAAACCTTCATGGATCCTACCATAGGCTTCAATCTCACTACTATTCACATGTGCTAGGAGGGCTTCACTCTACCCTTGGTAGTCTTGTATGTCATCATCTGAAGGGTCTGATATGTATCTATACAGTAGTTTCTTTCACTTACACAAAAATAATCTTCTGCACCAATATAGAGCGCTATGTGAAGGTTAAGCTATTCTTCAGGTGTATTTACTTAGTTTTCTACCAGGTCATCAACAGTTAGTTTTAAGGAAAATTGTGTTTTGTCCAGCTGCAATAACATGGGCCTCAAGTGCAAAGCAACTTCCGTCGTTTTTCGTCAGCATCTTTTGCAATAGATAATAGGTAACCTTATTTCTTACTTCTCTTCCTTGCATCAAATTTTTTTACAAAATGTGAAATAAACTTTTCACAAAATAGTTTCAAGTATTTGTTATTTAGCAGTACAAGAGGAAAGCCTTCTATAAGAATAGTTCTAACTCAATAATCAAATGCTTTTTTGTTTCTTTTTTTTTCAAGGAGGCCTTGGACCCCATCATCACTAACTTAACTGAGACTTTTCATCTTGTAAACGTATCTTGTTTTACTGGAATTATGATAATACACTTCCGTGGCTTGGAAATCAGTGTGACCATATTCATTTCTAAGTGTAAGACCTGGAATCTATTGCAAAGGTTTTTTTCATGGTCTCTTCAGCCATTTCTGTTTGACAGTTGCTGATATTTTCATAAGAAAACACTCTTTTCTTAGTATTATGCATACTGAACTTGTGACAGAAAATGCATGTATACTCCATAACATCAGTATGTGACACATTCAGTTTGGTTTTTTGAGGATCTAGTGTTAGCACTAAAAATATCAGTTGCAACTTCAGTTTAGAACTACAAGTACCAACGTTATAGGTATATTTTGTTTAGTTTATGGTATCTGCTGTTCTTCTGACAGCAACAAAAAACTTTGTGACACCTCCTTAGATGATAACCAAATAAATGAACAAGAGCTTTGTGCACACACTTGCATATTTTAAAAGCCCTGGACCCTATCCCCTATGTTCTGTGGATCTTCTTGCCGTTGCTCATATCTCTGCCGTAAAAGGACGAGTGGTTTCTTCTGTTACTGACCCAGGCTCACCGTTAAAAATACTTTTCAAGATGGGTCGATTATCTGGAATAATATATCCAGCATATTAATGTAAACTGAGCAGGGTTACGATAAAGGTCCCATATAGAGAGACGATAGATACAAAAGATAAAAGCTATTTAAGACTAAAGATATTTATACCTAAATACAGCTGAATGTTCACTGCATGGCTGGTCATTGCTGGGCATCAGCTTGATTTGTTAAACAGAGGATAAATCTGGCTGTCGCGTTTCAAGAAAAAGTGCTCAACGATCAACTCAGAATTTAATCTTTTACTTTCAGCACCAGCCAGGATCTGATCAATGTCGATTCATAAAAGAAATTTTATGAATAATTTTCTTCCTGCAAACGAGAAAACATGAACATTAGATAAAAGTAAGATTCAATAGTAATAACAAGGAGTTTGCTTCATCTCCCATAAGCTTTCTAATGTTCTAATTTCATCTGTAAGTTATATTATGGCATTCATATCGGTAAAGAATGTTTATTGCAAAATAAATGTGGTTTGCTTACAAGAAAGAAATAACACACTTCCGAGTGTAAAAATGTTCCAACATTTATATAGTTTTCAGTTATGAGGCAACTAAAAATACCGATAGCTTGCAGAATGTTCTCGATATAGCTTTTTAAATTGGAATATTTTAATTTCCCATCCGTTTTTTTATATTTCAAGCAGAATGATTCTAAAATAAATGAAAATTAGAAACGGAAAATCGTATGAAATACACAGAAAATTTGAAAAATGGCAGACATATGATAAAACGTAAAGGGTTAGGCTTGCAAGCCCTTAACCATCATTTTCACTATACATTTTAGCTTAGGATAAGATGTCAAAACTTTCCAAGAAAAGATATGATCCAATTAAAGGGGGGTCATCGTTGCTTCCACAACCACAGAGGTAACCTCCCCAGTAAACAGCTTAAACTCATTTATCCAGTCTGGGATCGATCTGCTGCCATGCGAATGGTAGCAGACGGGTAACCTCTGCACTGGTGTCATATACAGATATGCTGCCGACTTTATAATCAGACAGGTAAGGAGAATTATTTCAATTATTAATCGTTTTAAAACTTTAAACAAGGTATTTTAGTAATCAAGATTTTCAAGAAAGTATATTAAATATGGTAAAATCAATTCATTTTTTAGAGGAAACTGCAATATATTGTACATTACGAAAGAATTAACTTATTATTCAATAATATTGGGTTTACAAGGGGACTTAACGAGGGTTTTTAAGAAGAGGATAATAGAGAGCTCTATAGAATTCAGTGATTAAAGTAAAATGGTCTATAGTAGGAGATCCTTTCATAAAACAATGCAACATCATTGGCTCACATTAGCACAAAGCGATAATGATAATAAAACTTCTTAATAGCAGGTCTATAACCAGGTAAATCCATTAAGCTACGCATCATTTTTCTACGCGGAGTAGTATTACGCCAGTAATCTACTTTTATTGCAAAAGAAAATTAGAACTGACTCGATATCAGATTTACTTTGGGTTTTTTCCGATAATACCTTCGCTTGATATACGAGATCACCTCGCTGCAGTGTAAGTCAGTTTAAATCATATAATTAATTTATTGATTAAATTCCTCATCTGTTTTGAGCCTCTATTACTTTGATTTCAATGATTAATTACCACCGTCACCTTTTGAGTTTTATTGGCATATTCGTACCCACATTTAGCATAATGAATAATGTGCTCCATGAAAGTAGTTCAAATTGCTATTACTCTTACAAAGCTCAATGAGGTCGAGTGAATAACAATACTGGAGATCGCAGGGTCTTCTTTTACATCTAGAGAGTACTTCTTCTGTTGAAGTAATTCTTTATTTTCTTATATTTTGCTTACGCGTGTGCCTATACAAATTCATCATATCTAATTGTTCATAAGAATGTATTTAGTCCACTTACAAAGAGGTAGAATCTCTGCCTTATATTCACATCGCAAATCAAAGTAGCAGTTGCTTAGATTATAATTTTTTACCTTTTACCCTAAACGGGAAACCGACGTCAATTCCTTTCTTCATGTGAAATACCACTGCTACAGGGATAATCGAGCTTGGAAAATTCTACAGTAGGGTTTAAAGAATTCCAACTAGCAACTTCATTTATTACGAACGACAGGTTAAGCACCAGGCAAAACCTAAAACTTGTTCAATGGTCCTGAGGGAATGTTTTATCCCAAATTTCCCACAACATAGGTTTTGTATACTGCAGAAGATCCTATACGTAAATCTGAATTCACCAGTTTATGAAGATTTATTAATACAAAATAAGAAAAACACATTATTATTATTATTATTATTATTATTATTATTATTATTATTATTATTATTATTATTATTATTATTATTATTATTATTATTATTATTATTATTATTACAATAAGAGCCACATTCTGTCAGGAAAAGCAAACGGATGTAAGCTCGGGGACTCGATTAGAGAAAGCATAAATTATATATATGTATTTCTTTTTATTCCCCAATGTGGTGTTTTCATGTAGATGTAGTGAATGAACGCATGTTGATATATGCGAAGTATATATGTATTTTTCACTTTCATGATGTCTGTTTGTCTTTTACAAAAGGCCTTTATTTCCTAAAGCAGCCTCGTTTCTTGCACAAGCATTGGAGCGGAATGCAGTATTACCAAATTCTTGCCCTGAAAGGAATTGGCTCCTATACAGGGTTTGAAACTCTTGAAAGATGAAGTGGCTAGCCCATATATCAGGTTTTATCTTTGGTGTCCTTCCCTAAGTGAATTTGACGGTAGCAGATTATATCTATAATTCATACATACTTGCTGCCGCTATGATAATGCTTCCTCAAAAGCTATACATTCTCTCTCTCTCTCTCTCTCTCTCTCTCTCTCTCTCTCTCTCTCTCTCTCTCTCTCTCCTTTCCAGGTATTCAAGCTTATGTATCACTCTTGACTACATAAGTCGCATCAAAGGGTGAAACAGCTTTGCTTTGCTACCCTTATTATGTAAAGGATCTTGCCCAAGAAACAGATTACGGATTCTTCTAAAATTCACAGTAATGTCGAAACTACTTAGAAAGGTTCAAGTTTCTGATATATTAAGTTATTGATATATTTCACAAAGTTATTGAAATTGACTCAATTTAAAACAAGGGATCGCTCTTGTCAATATTATCATTTTATGTATAACGTGCAAAAGCTAAGCCAAATTTAACTAAACTGTGTTTAAGGAAAGGGTTTAACTGGCAAAATAAAGAAACCGCAGACCTTTTAAAACAGAAAAACGGAAAGCTGAACGAGACCAACATGTGGGAAGCCCGGAATGAAGGGGATGGGATGGGAGCACCAGACTACCCAGTATGGTCCCCCAACTAGTCAGACTTCGGGTTATACCGTTGTAGGCCGCGACTGCCTTTATAGATAATGTGCGTTCATTTCCTTTACATGGTACTGGATTTTTTATTCTAGGTAATTATCAATATTCTGACCTGCTAATCATGGCAAAGTCTTCTGAGGAATTTCACAGTGAGTTTCAAAACTTTTAGCAGTTGTGACTACGTACGCAGAACTAAAAGTAGTACAATGCCTGTGGACGCAGACATTATCTATTACTTAGATTGCGAAACCCACCACGTAAGGATTAATAGATCAAGTTTCAATTTTTGCTACTTACTCTCAAGGAGTCCGAGTGTCGGGTTAATTGAGACAGGGAATTAATCTATTATTGCACAGCTATAAAAAGTTGAGAGGACGCCATGCTTTAATTGTATATACATGTTCATAATAGAAATTAAATTTTTAATTCACGTCAATGAAAGATATTGTTGCAAAAAAATGTTACATTCGTCTCTATTTTCTTGTTAAGATTAGAAAAATAAATCATAAAGCAAACTAAGCATACACATTTACCCTGATATGACAGAAAACCTTGATCTTCTGTCAATTCTACCTGTTTCCCTTACATTTTTATAATGTTTGTAAGTCTTTCATTGATCCTATTTAGCCTTTCAATTTTGGTACAAAATTCTGAACATTGATATTTCATAATTTCCTTTGAAACGCGAATTTCACCTTCGCAGTTCACCCTTAAGCTTTGGCCAAGGATTTATAATATTGATACCACTTAAGTTTACCTCGTCTTGGGATCTAGAGAAGGGATATAAGGAGCTCAAAGGCCAAGAGAAAGTTGATAATACGTCAAAACTGAAAGTGTGAACTAAGGTGAGAGAAAGAAGAGCCCCGAGAAACAGGTTTTCTAATGCTAGTAGAATAACTATATTGAATGAATAAGTAAATAAGTAACTAGTTCGCTTTCATTGCAGGGTGGCAAATGAAACTTTGTTAAATGAATCTCTCTCTCTCTCTCTCTCTCTCTCTCTCTCTCTCTCTCTCTCTCTCTCTCTCTCTCTCTCTATATATATATATATATATATATATATATATATATATATATATATATATATATATATACAGTATATATATATATATATATATATATATATATATATATATATATATATATATATATATATATATATATATATATATAGATATAGATAGATAGATAGATATATATGTGTGTGTGCATACAGAGAGAGAGAGAGAGAGAGAGAGAGAGAGAGAGAGAGAGAGAGAGAGAGAGAGAGAGAGAGAGAGAGATAAATACTCAGTATACGAGGAAGCTTATTTTATAACTTTCTACTTAAACTTTCCTGGGATCTGAATTATGCAAAAAACAGCGTTGCACTTGAAATAAACTTTTCACTAATACTTGGGTAACAGTGATCATACTGCAAAATTGTTTTAATTGATAAAGTGAGTTGTGTAATAATTACTCCCAGAAGTCTGAATAAGTATGAAACTTATGCCTGATTAAAGCCCACGAAAGGTAACCCCGAAAGGCTAATAATTTACTTATATACTATATGTTTAAAAATGAAAAAAAAAAAAAGAACGGCTAAAAACCTTATATTTCAAATTCGTATCATCTAGCTGAACAATGGACGTTATTCTAGTAGTTGGACGGTACCCAGTTGGACGTTATCGAAAAGGACTCTCACAGATAAACAGTTTCTTAACGAAAAAATTAATATTTCGTTTGATTTACACAGTCAATCTATTCTGCCCCCCCTTCTCAACTAGTATTATCATTATTGCTACCTCCGCTATAATCGAAGATTTTGCGAAGGGTATGTATACAAACCTGTCTATTTCGTCTGTTTGTTGATTCCCCCCCCCCCTTTTTTTTTATTGAGGAACTTTAAACAAAAACTAATATTCCGATTTTGACCAAACTGGGTAGTAATGTTGTATATAACACAAGGGTGTAACATATTTTATAAAGTGCATCTAAGTACAAGAAGGCAGCAGTACTTTGGTAATAATCGCAAAGTTAAGTAAATGGCAAGTATTTTTCTTTTTCTTTTTGTAGACAACACTACGCAAAAAACTTCGTAACCAATTTCTACGAAACTTGGTGGACATGTAGGGTATTACCAAAGGGCAAATTCATTAGATTTTGAAGAAAATACATCGAAGTATAAGTACGCAGTGGAGTTAAAAGTAAAATAAGATTGCTTTAGGTGGCGAAGGCATGATCACTACTGAGTGACCCTCCAGTTATTATTGGAAGCTATGCTGGTACTATATTCCACGGAGCAAGAAAATTTCCGATAGCGGAGGGCACTTAGTTTTAAAAGGATTCCCCTACTTATGACATATCTTTCCAAACTACTGGCTTGTCTTTTATCTCCAAACCAGCTCCAATAACGTACCCCCCCCCCTCTCTCTCTCTCTCTCTCTCTCTCTCTCTCTCTCTCTCTCTCTCTCTCTCTCTCTCTCTGTAAATTGGTGTATTTCGGAAGTTGAATCCAAAATTATTTTGTCGTTTGTTCAGGAGCGTAGGAGCGTTTTTATTTCGGATGGTGGGACTAAAGCTTGAAAAAGCACTGACGGCCGTGGTTCTGGGGGTCCTCCCCCAGAAAGTTTTTGACGAGGAAACACCTTCGATGTGATTTCTTGACATCTCACAGCAGATTGTAGCAACAAATATCTAAATTTTGGGACGGTTTTTGAGTGATCAAATACAATTTGTATACAATGACTATCAGGAAATACTGGTAGGCAGATTTAATGCATTTACCAAAAGCATATTAACGATGGTCGCCCTCAGGGAAATGACCAGTATCGCTTTCCTGCAACCTGCTGCAGATGGCTTTCCTCATGAAGTGAACCTACTTCGTGCTCTTCAGGCCTGACGCTTACCCAAACATCTACGCTCTTTCCATACCCTATGTCAACATTTTGCCCATGAAGGACCTGATGACCAAAGTTGACTCTCTTATGGACAGCCACTTCACCACCTTCAAGACCTCGATAAATGGTGCCAATCTTGAAGAAGAGGAAAACTATTCAATATCGACAGAAGCTGACGTTAATAGGCTAGGACACAGACGCCTACCCCATGACGAGTTGGAGCAGCGACAAAGCTGCCCACCACCCACCACTTGCTGACTCCCTAACCAGAACTTCTACAGCCATGTACTGATGCACATTGGCTGCGGTTATGTTACTACCACTCCAGATTCAGGGCTGCTGCGAAGAAATGTGAGAAAGGTTGTCAGTGGCCAAAAGACGTGAAAGTATGTTATTGCTTGTGGCGGTGGCGTTCCCTATCACTAATCTTTTCTTTTAATATGATGCAGGTACGGGCGTGCGATTTTTAGTAGACAAGGGTGCATACTGTTCTGCCAAGGCCACTCTCTGGGACATGACATAGTCTGTCTAAGTCTGCCGATGTCCTCCTGGCAACTACCAATGGATCTGTGATACCTACCTATGGTTACAAAAACTTCACATTATCGTTTGGAAGAGCAAAATATAATTGAAAGCTTCTCGTAGTTAATGTCACAATGCTAGTCCTCAGTACAGATTTTCTCCCATAAATCTATCTCCTGGTTGAAATCGCTCACCGACGGTTAGTCAACGCAGACTCTTACTCGTTGATACCTTTTCAACCTACACCTTGCTCTCCACATCAGCTCACCCATGGATGCCTACACCTACCTCCTCACATCATACCCGGAAGGTTTCCGTCTAGAACTTCACCAAACGCCCACGGTTCCCACCAAATATGGCATCTATTACAATATCTAGATGACGGGAACCCCAGTGTTCACCAGATTCAGAAGTCTGGCACCCGATTGTTTGGCAGCTGCAAAATAAACATTTGTTAAAATGGAAGAAATGGGCCTTTACTAAAAGGGCTCCAGCCCATGGTTATCACCCTTACACATTGTCCTGTAGAAAGATGGCTCTTTGCCTCTGTGTGGGGATTATAGGTACCTGAAAATGCAGACAGAACCAGAACACTACACAATCCCAAACATCACCGATGTGACCTCTTACTTGCAAAAAGTGTACCAACCGTGTGTCACACGATCGTACATAAATTATTTTGTATATATTATGCTTGTATCTGCGCTCTTCCCTCGCACTAAAAAGAACCTGAATAATCATGTCTCCGGTTTTCCTCTGTAACATTGTCATTTCATCGAACATGTATTTTCCTGTTGCCTTGAGGTTTTGTATATAAAGGAGAGTGTTCTTTAATATAGTACTCAGTTGATTGCATCCTGCCTTTGAGTTCACAACCCTCTCTCGGTCCGTCACAAAAGTAAAGGTTTTCTCCAGGCTTGACCTCCTGAAGGGGTATCATAAGGTGCTCATGAACCCAGAAGACATCCCTAAGACCATCATCACTGCCCCCATATTAAGGGGACTTCACCCTCTGTGTATCTTATGTGGACGACATACTTGTGTTCTCTTCCTCCAAAGAGGAACACCTGTCACCTAAGCATCAGGCTTGACCACCTACAACAGAAGGGCCTTGTAGTCCGTATATGACAAGTGTACCTTTGGCGCCATGGAAGTATCGTTCTTTGGGCACCCAATCACTCTTGAAGGAGTCCACAATCTCCCTGAGAAGGTACCAGCCAATCAACTTCTCCACACCCTTGACCGTCTAAGCGCTGCAAGAATTCTTGGGCATGATCAACTATTATCACTGTTTCCTGCAAGCCATCACCATCATTCTTGCCGTCCTCTACGTCTCCCCCAAGGGCAAGCCAAAATACCTGAAGTGGGGGCCTCCTGCAATGCAAAGAATGCCCTATCAACAGCTGCTGCTCTCACTTTTCCCGTGTCACATACACCTCTACCAATACCAGTGAATTCTCTACTGGTGCAGTATTCAAGCAGATGGTTCACGGCTTGCCACACCTATTGGTATTCTTAAGCAGAAAACTGTCCTAGGCAGAATCTGGCTACCCTACCTTCGATGTAAATTGCTGATTGTGCATTTGGCTGTCCGTCATTTTCTTCACTTCTTAGAAGTTATGCTCTACGTCATTTACAATGACCATATGCCTCTGGTATACGTCTTTACTCAACAATCCGAAGCTGGTCCGCCCGTCAATGCCAATTTCTCTCTGCCATGGCTGAATAAAATTGCACCCTTCAACACGTCCATGGGAATATGTATCCTGTTGCCGATGTCCTGTCAAGAAACACATTGGCCACCATTCACCTTGGATTAAAAAGATCCAGAGTACCAATCATGTAGGACATCCAGCGCATCCTTCCATTGGGAAGACATCGTCTTTGACGACACCACCCTCTTCTGTGACACCAGTACCAGTAAACCACAACCATGGATACCTGCTCCCATACGCCGACAGGTGTTTAATTTCATTCATGGCCTTTCACATCCCTTGCACCGATCTACTGCATAGCTAACAAAGATGAAGTTCATTAGGCACGCATTAATAAGGATGCTAAAGATTGGGTCCATGCCTGTACTTCATGCTAAACTTCAAAGGTAAATTGACACGCAAATTCAGGAGTGGACAACTTTCCTTAGCTTCATCAGCATTTTTTCCACATGCACGTCAATATAGTAGGTCCCCTGCCCACATCACAAGGACCTTGTTACCTGTTTACCTTCACTGACCCCTCCACTCGTCAGCCTGAAGCCATCCCCATGGAAACTACAATGTCCGCCTTAATCTAAGGCTGGATAGCGAGATTTGGTGTCTCTAAGCATATAACTTCTTACAGGAGTACCACATTCACTTCTCAATTGTGGATATCTTTAGCGAATCTCCTGGGAATCATCCCGCAGCAGAAAACTGCCAACAACCCTGCTGACAACGGAATGGTTAAACGTTTTCATCGTACCCTCAAAGCAGCTTTGATGTCCCATTCCAGCTTCCCTAGTTCCTCCTAGGGCTAAGGACCACTCCTACAGATGCCCTGTATGTATCCATAGTTAGAATAGTGTATGGCAACACGCTGGTCGTCCCTACTGAATATTTTCCGTCTGCAACCTTCTCCAACAATCTCCAGTGCTTACATGATATTGTGGGAAAATTTAGTCCATGCCGCCAGACTTACAAGCTCCCAACTAAGCAACATTTACTGACAGATTTGCACTCAGCAATGCATATTTTCCCACTCAATGGCATTTGCAAGCCACCGCTAATGCCCCATTTCACACGAACTTTCCTCGTGATCCATCACAATTCAAAGGATTTCTTAATCATCAGTCGTACAAAAAAGACTGGGTCTCCATTGATTGCCTGAAACCTGCAAATCTCTTGCAAGATGACCTGCCTACAATATACTTCTTAAGAGACGTGCACCCCATTTCAAATGTATGTCTTATTTAAGGGGGGAGCAAAGTACCGCACATATTTCAAACACACTCACAAAACACACTGTCACTGTATTTTCTTTTTTATTGAATGTCCAACTCTACATGGCTCTGTTAACATAACATGTATAAGCCTGTGTTTTCATACATTATTTTGTTTGAATTTTTGAGACCTTATTGTCCTGAACCTCTTGTATATAAACTCACTATCTGTTGAAATAACGTTAGTTGCATTTGTTGGGGGGTTCCTTTTGAGGCTGGGAAGGAAACAATCTTAAAATTAACGTAACTACTATTGGAAAGGAGCAACACAAGAATTATATACAACAGGCAGGAAACACGTCTCCCTTAAATGAAGAACAATAATACAAGGAGACTGTGTGATGCTCCAAGGCTGGAAAGTACAATATTGCCATGTCTTTGGGTTGTTGCCACATCTAATAATGCAATGGATAAGTATGCCAAATAACATGATAATATGGTGCATATACATACATAAGTACATAAGGGAAGTATTTAATCACAAGTCATATATAATAAATGAGATACATAATACATTTCTGTAGGTATGAATGATATATTTCAACGTCAGTTAATGTAACGGTATCACATTTTATATTATCTAAACCTCCCTCCCCCCTCGTGCTCGTGGTTCCATTCTCAAGCGAACTCTTTCTAATGAGCCTTTGAGATCTGTGTCGCAACACTTGGGGGTTAGAAACTAAGGACCTTTCTAGGTCTGAGCAAGGGGCCATAGGTATATGGTGGAGGGGGTCAGCATCAGGCGTTGGCACTAGATGTAGAAAGTGGCGGTAACGCCACCAAACTTGGCCACTGGGAAGACGCAACTCATAGTCCCGGGATCTTCCACAACCCATAACAACTCCAACTTTTTTCCCTGCGATTAGATGTCGTGTCTTGGATCCTTACTGTTTGGCCAATACTCAACTTGGGAATTGCCGAACGTGTTGATTATATTGTAGTTTCTCTTGTTCAGCACGGGGCAGCTGCACTACTGTCACAGTCCTCAGACTTGGCCTGCTACTCCTTTGTAAAAGACTGAGGATGAGCAGGTACACAAGTACGGAGTGGGTGGCCATACAAAATCTGTGCTGGAGAGCGGCCTGTGAAGTTCGGAGTAACACGCAGTCCAAGAGGCTTCAATCAAATTCTTTGCAATCAATATTGCCAGAAGGTGCTGTCTTGAAAATGAAGTGCTTGATGGATTTTACAGTGGCTTCTGCATGGCTATTGGACTGCGAGTAATGTGGTGATGACATGATTTGGTAGACACCCCATCTCATTGAAATCTTTGAAGTCTTTGAATGCAAATTGAGGGTCACCTTCAGTCCTAAGAGTAAGGGGAGTACCAACTTCCCTGAAGTAACGACAGAAGATACGTATGGTGTTTGAAGTAGTAGTGTCTCCTTTACGTGGTACCACAACAGGCCACCCAAAGAGTCGATCAGTTATAGTACTGGTGATGTCTGAGTTGATTCCTGGCTAAAAAACGGTCTGTCTCGCACGTCTCTTCATGGCATCCACACTTCGATGACTATCATGAAGATGGGCGAGAGTACGACAGCGAAGGTCAGTAGGGCAACAACCCTTGCTCTATAGAGAACCAGATCACCATCAGTTGAGGGGTTTTCCCTTAATTTCCAGAAAGGGAGTAAGGACTGGTGTAGGTTATAACGGCCTGATAGAAATCCTGAAGTCCCACAATTCACATGACGGGTATACGATAGATCAGCTCTTGCTGCAGCCCGGAGTTCTTAAAGTGCCTTATCTGCATCTTGGGGCTTAAAATCTTTCTTCGGCGATGACAGCATTGACATTGATGATACATCTGACGTGTGTTGCGGCATCATCACAAGTGATTTCATCTTCTGGAGTACTGTGACTGACTGGAGCTCGAGATAAGGCATCTGGATTGCAGAGCTGCTTCTCAGCCTGCCACACTGCTTTGAATAGATACAGTGAAATCTTTTCCTTGAAAAGCTGAAGGCAAGGATTCTCCAAAGCATCAAGTGAATAATGGTTGAGAATTGGGATGAGTGGATGGTGATCAGTCATCCGGGTAAAATGCTGAAGACCAGCTAGATACAAGCTACACTTAAACATAGCCCAGACTACAGCTAACAACTCTAGCTCTATAGTAGCATAGAAAGACTCGGCATCTGGGAGAAACGGGAGCCACATTGAACTAGACGAAGTTTGCCATTACTATGGTCTTGTAGAAGGGTGTATCCAATTCCATAAAGGCGTGAGGAATCAGTCTGGAGGATTACCAGCAATGCAGGATAGAAGGAGGCAAGGACTGGGGGGTTACCAACGCGGTCTTGGCTTGACGAAATGCCTCATTATGATCCGGAGTCCAAACAAATGCTCTCTTGGGGCTCATCAGCAGTCGTAGGGGCTGAGCTGTAGCAGCAATCTCAGGGGTAAATTCGGCCAACTGGTTCACTAAACTCATGAATGATCGAAGGTCAGTCAAATGGGTCGGATCAGCTGCTATATTCCCTCCTGAGAGCTGGTATCCACAAAAGGACACTTGGGATGCAGCAACCACAAAACTTATCTCTGTTGAGAGAAATCTTGAATTTGCAGCATCTAAGAAGCATCTTGTAGATTTGTGGAAGAGGAGTATAGTAATCTTCATCAGAATGAAGTGTGTCATCCCCGACCTTTACACAATTCCGCATTCTTTGAAGTCATCCCCTGTAGCAGCGAAACCCATTGGGCCTCTGCAATATTTGAAATGGACGTATGGTGTAATGAAGGTCGTCAAGTGTTGGTCCTCTTCAGCAAGCGCCATCTGCCAATATCCACATAAGGCCTCTGCTTAGTAAAATACCTTGCCTTTGAGTTAACACTACGGATGGCAGCAAATGGAGTTGGAGAAGGGAAGGTTGGTCGAGACACTTGGCTGTTCAGGTTAGTGATGTCAACAGTGATACAGACACCTGAGTTCTCAGCTACTATGATGAGTGGATGGCACCATTCTGAAAGTTCCTCACCAGCAGGCTTGATAATTCATTGGGCTATCATAGAGGCTAATTCTTCCTTAACGTGATTGCGAAAAGCAAAGGGTATCTGGAGGGGTGTGTGGACAGCAAATGGTACTGCACCATCCCCGAGGTGGATCCTCATTGGAGGACCAGTCATCGGCTGGAGTGGTGTTGTCTTGAGATCCTCTTTGGTGACCAGAACATCCTTGAACTCCTCCTATAGAAAATATTCTCTGGCCTCAGTAGGGGATGTGGTAGCAGAAGAGTGCAATTCCTTGTATCTTTTGACATGCTTAACTTCCAATATTGGCTTGGAAAAGTCAGGAGAAATAATTGCTAAGTCCATACCGTGGATATAAGATAACAATGGTGTTTGGATATCGTCATAAACCTGTATGACTACAGAAAGGACTGCTTACCCAACGTAAGAGGGCTTGGAAGGTGCCCAAACCGTGTGTCATAGCTGAATCGTTGGCAGTTAGAGTTACAGTTGTAGGAAACGGCTTCAAACTACTCTTAAGTATCTTAAGTAGGTCAAAATGCTGGGGTCCTACCACAGAGACTTCGGCGCCTGTGTCGGGTAACAACTGAAAAGGGTATGTAACATCTCCATATGTTAGAAGAACACAGACAGGCTTAAGTGACTTGCTATAAGTTTCGACTCGACAATAGCTAGACTTCTTCACGACCTGTGATTTACCTGACGATGGGGTAGCTTTGTCACTTGAAGGGTCATCCTGTGCACTGTCATTTTTATTTGCCTTACAGTATTTATCTTAATGTCACACATGATTACTAACTTGTTAATGTGCTGCGTTGGCTGGGTACTTTGGGTGTCCTGGCCCAATGACCTCGTCGACTGCAGCTCTTACAGTTGCTTTCTAGGGCTGGACACTCTTTGGAAGAATGGTGGTTATGTGCACAACACTGGCTGGGACTGGCTGGTTTGGGTGGTGTGGTTGAAGAATAATTTATCCCACTTCCTTTCTGTTCCTTGTATGTTGAAACAACACGTAGCTGGGAGGGTGGGGGTTGAATGGCAGAAGTAGCCTTTCTGACTGCCTCATAAGAGCGACAAGTGTTGACCACCTCCTGTTGCATCAAGAAAGATAAGTTTCTGGACGAGTTCCTCATCCCTAATACCATAAGAATTATCATCTTCATTTGAGTTTCCTCATACACTGATGAACTCCCAGGACAGATGTCCACCTCTTCAGCTATATGCTTAAGTTGCACGTAAAAGTCAGAAAAAGATTCTCCCTCAAACTGCTTGTAACTTGAAAATTCTCTTAAGCGGGGTGTTTCATTGCGTAGACTTTTCACATGATCCTACTGCTCGTTTAAGACCTCTTCTACTGTCTTGTCTGTATTGAACAGAATATCCAGGGTGTGCTCCAAGATCCTCTGCGTCTCAGGAGTGAGGCACATTCTGAGCTGAATGAGTTGCTTTTCTCAAGGTAACTTGGATAAATACACCATGACAGAATAATATTCCCATTAGTCTCCATTCGCGAAAAACTTGAAAACTAGCATCTGCTAGGAGGGGAGGCGGGTTCTGGGGGATGACTTTTCGAGTGGCAGGTACTGATGAACTTGAAGAGGAAACAGTAGGTACTGAAGATGTAGACGATGTATTGACTGAAAGGGTATGTATGCTATCAGGTTGGGAGGTAACAGGAGGCAACTTCTACAACACTGCTGTAAAGCGAGCACTGTCTTCCTGTCAACGTTACTCGTCTTCCCTGTGTCGAAAATCCTCTTCTTGGCGTCTTCTGGTTTCCCTTGTTTTTGACATTGTTCAAGTTAATGAAATGAAGAAAATCGGCTCCTGAAGCTGATTGGGGATGTGAATAATGTGGGGTTAGTGGTGGCGGCAACTGGTTCTCTTCTTCATCAGTTAATCCACCGAGAGCTTCAACACTTGGATTAAATCCTTCCTCTACTTCTGCTTCTCGTATATCAGTAGATTCCTCGTGAAATTGCGATTCAGACATGGTTTATTAAAAAACAGTTACATTAACACATTAAGAACGAATATATAAGAAAAAAAAAGTTCCTTATTTTAAAATATTCAGAAATCATATAATTCCTACGAATATTTGTACATATTGTTAAGTGTAGCGGTACAGTACAGGTTGGGTGGGGGAGGGGTCTGTTCGATGTAAAATAGTCTCAGAGTTGCCAAACCCGCAATTTACACCCCTAATTGGGCTACTTTTGAACGGCTTGCCGAGGGCTATAAAAAGGTGCCGCTACTTACCTTAAATTGGGCTACTCTGGAAGAAACAGACTGCAGCACCGATAATTTGTATAGATGGTCTTTACAAATAAAATTTCTTTCATAGTTATTTCAAAGAAGAAATGTAGATTAATTATTCTATTTTAAATTTCAATAGTTCCCAGGCAGTTTAAAGCACAATGATGAAAAATTGTAAGTTGGTTTACCAGACAAGCTGACCAAATACTCTTTACAAGATGAAAGACTCGTTAGATTGATGCGTTATTGATGAACGTCAATTTGATTACTCTTCCACCATGGGACGCTAACCATTTTACTTTATTTTATTCATTGTATAAAAAAAAAAAAACACAGAATTAGTATCATAAAACTTTCCGCTCACAAGATATGGAAAGTCTATTATTACCAATCGATTCGTCGTGAAAAATATATAGAAACCATAAATGTTGTTTGGCAAACATGATTTGTTATCAAGATAATTGACTAAATAAATACACCATAGCCCTTCACAACCCCCTGTCATCCACTGAGTAACTCAAGACGGGATGTAGGACCAGAAATGCCAATGTCCAAATTTTGAGCCAAATGAAACTATGATTAAAGCACATCTAGTTCATATTACGATCTTGTTGAATAAAAAAAAGGCGTTATTTTTTATTTTTGGCTCATTTTAATTTTGTTAAATGTCATTCAACTTGTATTTAATTTTATGAAAATACATTGCTTTATTTTCTGTATTGAATATATACAGTATATACATACATACATATATATATATATATATATATATATATATATATATATATATATATATAT
>NC_090751.1:65128463-65130963 GCF_036898095.1 Palaemon carinicauda
TAGGGTGAGTGTTAGCACTGTATAACATTTTTTGTAAACGGCCCTGTAGGAAGTATAAACTTAGTGATGTGATCTGATTGTCTATTATTCATTAAGTGTCAAACGTGAACATTGTATTATTCAGAATTATTTCAAGATTTTGTATAATTTTCATTGCATTATTTCTTTTCTTAGGTAAGGTTTATTCAGATATAATAGTTCAAGTCAACTTCTTATATAATTTTCAGATCGTAACATTTCTGTCTCATTCTAAGTTTTATTCAGATTTAATTTTCTTCCGGTGAATTATTGTAAAAATTCTTTCAGTGTTGTAATTTATATAGAATATATTTATGTTTGTAAAGAGTGTATTATTCCGATCATCATTATATAGAGCCAGATTCTACTCGATTCCTGTTAAGAACCACAGTAAGTTAAATACGTTTTAATAATACTTAAGAGTAATTACCCAGCTTGGTTTTGAGTGCGCTTAAGAGACCTTTGGATATTCAGTGTTTTATATATTGCTGTCTGGGAGATATTTAACGCTCTCAGAATTCGTGTATTAATATTGCAAAGTGTAACAGTTTTAACTTAAAAGCAAACAGAGGAGTTTAGAATGCGAGAGGTTGATTAACTTGCCAGAAGTGGTATATATAATATTATATGTTTGGTTCCCAGTCACGAGCTATAGTATAGTATATTTTTAATGCCCAGACTTCGGGAGTCATATCATATAATATATTTTTACTGCCCAGACTTCGGGAGCTATATCATATATATATATATATATATATATATATATATATATATATATATATATATATATATATATATATATATATATATATATATATGTATATGTATTTATGCGTGCGTATATGTATGTATATATATGTACATTGATAGATATATAACAACAGATACTAATATTGAAGATATAATAGTAAAATTTATGTCCCATTGTCTTTTGCAATCATTACTACTATAGTCAATTTCTTTTAATGAGGCGCATTTGCACTGACGCGCAGCGGTGCCCGTTTAGCTCGGAACAGTTTTTTGATCGCTGCTTAGTTAGAATTGTCTTGTTTACCAATCATCGAGTAGGAAAAGTTTCCGAGCTAAAAGGGTACCGCTGCGAGTCGGTGCAATTCTGCCCTGCTAAATTTTTTCACTATAGGTAGATTAATTCTAAATGGCAAAGGAGCAAAAAAATATGAAAACTAACCAACACCTACGTATGACGTATTAGTTAATGCAGGAAGTGAAATCTTCATCCAAATTAATGACTAGTTGCAATGTTAATTTTGAGAGGCAGCCTTCGCCTCATCGTCATTTGGCTCTGCGCTACGGTATTTACTAATCTCACCATGTTGGTGCAGATTTCAGCTCGTCGTAGAAGCATCTTTCATTTTGTCATAAAGGCAACTTTTGGCTCGTCGTCGTTGGCAGAAGATTTGAAGTGGCAATCCTTACACATTATCTCTGCACATGATTCTTGTGTAGTTTGATGATGAAGATCGATGTTTTATTGCGTATATACAACTTTCTTAGGTATTGGCACTGAGTAAAATGAGAGGCCGAAGGCGGAAAAACAAAATGTTGTTACCAGATATTGATCTGCAATAGTCAATAATCTGCATACTATATTCCAGCATTTTGCTGCATATTCTAGCAACCATTAATGTTGTCATAAGTATAATAAATATCGAAAGTGAATAACTGATGGCACCAGTGGCTGGCAATACTTGCCTCCGATGAGCTCGCACTATGATTGACTCTAATCTTGTTCCAGCAGAAACCCTTCCAGCCTTCGCTAATATGCTGGACGGTAATATGTGGAGACATAGCATCAGTGGGAGATCAGTTTCAAGCCCAGTGCACTTCCCTATCGGGCCTTTTGCACTGCATAGTTATAAAAATCGAACGCTACAACATCAGTGAGACATGGAAACATTCGTTTTAAGCTTCAAAATGAGGCAATGAAGGTCCAAAGACCCGCTAAGGACTTGTTACGGTTATTCAGGTCTGAATACTTATGATAATTAAACAAAAGAACTTCTATGAAGGATGGAGTTTATAACATTCATGTTCTTATTTTGCATTATTTACGTTTTATTTTGGTTAGCCATATTCTTTAGAGCAAGGGAGAGAAATAGGTTGTTAGTGTAATGATTGTTTGTAGCAGTAATCAAATATATTTATATAACAGTAAATATATGTATATATAGCTATATATTATAGTGTATATATATATATATATATATATATATATATATATATATATATATATATATATATATATACATTATGACTTGCTAAGCTACAACCCTAGCTGGAAAAGCAGGATGCTAGAAGTCCAGGGGCTCCAATATGGAAAAGAGCCCAGTGAGGAAAGGGCACAAGAAAAAAATGGAATTTTTAAGAAGAGTAACAAGATTAAAATAAATGTCTCCTATAACAACTAAAAAAAAAATTAACAAAGCAAGAAGAAGAGAGACAAGACAGAATAGCATACCCG
>NC_090751.1:65135963-65158463 GCF_036898095.1 Palaemon carinicauda
CTGAGGAAAGAACTACCAGTGATTTGAGTCTTCTGGGAGCATTATAAAAGTGTATCAACCGTCTGAGGAAAGAACTACTAGTGATTTGAGTCTTCTGGGAGCATTATAAAAGTGTATCGACCGTCTGAGGAAAGAACTTCCTGTGATTTGAGCTTTCTGGGAGCATTATAAAAGTGTATCGACCGTCTGAGGAAAGAGCTGCCAGTGATTTGAGCCTTCTGGGAGCATTATAAAAGTGTATCGACCGTCTGAGGAAAGAACTTCCAGGGATTTGAGCCTTCTGGGAGCATTATAAAAGTGTATCGACCGTCTGAGGAAAGAACTACCAGTGATTTGAGTCTTCTGGGAGCATTATAAAAGTTTGTCGACCGTCTGAGGAAAGAACTACCAGTGATTTGAGTCTTCTGGGAGCATTATAAAAGTGTATCGACCGTCTGAGGAAAGAACTGTCAGCGATTTGAGCCTTCTGGGAGCATTATAAAAGTGTATCAACCGTCTGAAGAAAGAACTCTCAGTGATTTGAGCCTTCTGGGAGCATTATAAAAGTATATCGACCATCTGAGGAAAGAACTGCCAGTGATTTGAGCCTTATGTGAACATTATAAAAGTGTATCGACCGTCTGAGGAAAGAACCGCCAGTGATTTGAGCCTTCTGGGAGAGCGCGAGTGTTGTAAACGTCATAAAGGCTGTGTAGTGAGTTCAATTCATATTCCAGTTAGTAACTAGATTAAGACTAAAATGAAATTAATCTGTCTGTTTACATTACCAATCATACATGCTACCATGCATGTTTCATCCCTTGCTCATTTTAATATTATTAAACTTACTTCTTCTAAATCTAACATGATAATTCTTATTGGTTTTAACTTGTATAAAAAACATCGTCAGTGCATCTTTATTTAACACATGGGTTTATTTCAAATTGTAATTCGTACTTGTGATATTTCAATAGCTCATATATAATAGTCTCTTGTTTTTTATAGATCGTCATCACACATACACACGCACACACTGTGACACATCCAGAGAGAGAGAGAGAGAGAGAGAGAGAGAGAGAGAGAGAGAGAGAGAGAGACTTTGAAATATAATTTTTGGATATATGAATTATCTGAAAACATTCCTTCAAGAATTTGATTATCTCCTGATATGAATATAAAGTTCTCTGCTAACCGCGTACTGCTTGGAAGAAATTGCGCCAAAAGCTAATCCCTCAAAACTACTTAGGAAAAAGACAAGGTCAAAGGAACAGAAATCTTTCGTAACTTTACAAAGTCAGCAACACTTTAAGGTGAGTTGTCATAGGCTGAGCCAAACGAAATTTACTGCATATATTCAAAAGATAATCCAGTAATTAATTTCAATTAAGAATTATGATTGCAGCACCCAAGTAAAGATACCTGGAGTGTTATTCTCCATTGTTAATTCTTGTTTGTAGATCAAGAATAGAATACATTAAGATGAGCTGTTCTTCGTTTTACGATTACATGACTTTGTTGATAATACAATTTCCTTGATTGCTTACATTGATTGTGCAGGAAACTCAAATGCCCCTATTTATCCGTAACATTCTGAAATCCAGCGTCACTCTTTGAAGGATAATCACTTTGATGGCAAATTAAATCCTGTTTCAAATTCGCAAGCTATATTGTCTTTTTATCCACTACGTGGTAAACACAAATATTCTTCAAGATCCGATTCTTGTCAGGTTATAACAATAATTATATTTTATTATTGTTTTCTATATTTTTTTTCAAACCTCGCAACTCGATATCATATACAGTCTATTATCAAAGATAGCTGTGGCAAATTACTGCATTAGTTTAGATCATCACAATATTGTTAGAAGTAGCTCTGACGTCAGACCACTGCTCATAGCTACCTTTTAATATCTCGTGTAGTGTAAAATTAGATTATGATGCTGTGATATATTTCTGGCCTTGTATATCTCATAATTTTCAGCACGTTCATCCTTCTAGAACAAAGCAATGAAAGTAAATGACGGATAGGTCTTTGAATTGTGAATATGAATAGAGTAAAAAAATAATGGAATATCACTGACGTTAATCGCATGTGAATTGCAAATTCGATTGTTAAGAAGAAAAAAAAATGAACAGTAGAGTAGCAATCGTCTGTTTGGGTCACCCCGTCGAGTGCCAACGAGCGTAAAGAACATTTAATTACCTCAATAGAACAGCAAAGGCTGGCCGATATGAGTGCCGATTAATAAAGAATCTTTGACTATTTATTGGAATGCCCGAAGGCTTTCTCATTATCGACGCTGCTCATGTGTCAAATTTTTAGGAAGAGGGGTCATAACTGTTGCCTGTGTGTACATCTGACCTGTTTTGATGCAAGTGTTCTCTTTGATAAGATATTCGTGGACATTATAATAACGAGAAGCTAACAAGGCTTTACGGTCTTTAATCTATCTTTTTTTCAAAGCTCAAACTAGACAGAAGCTATATTTGTACTCCTACGTGTTCATAAGGGGAACTGGTTGTAGGTCTCGCTCAGTTTGTGAATACCACGTTCCTGACATTATCAAATAGATATGAAAATTTATCTTATTACGAGTATGAAATTCATTGTTTTTTTCCCCTTTCAATATTTCTAGCATTTTATAGTATCTTAAACGTTAAGCAAAACAAAGAACCTATTTGAATTATATTATAATACGATACATCATCTGACTTTTTGCCACAATTACTGAAAATAGCTTTCTTATTGTGATAAAGAATGATTAGTTTCTAGATATTCATTTTACGATTGCACGTTTTGACATCGAGCTAAAAGCTATAATTTCATTACATATATTTCAAAAGTGATGGTAACTTCGAAGGGTGTTTTCCTGGTGCTGCCAGACATGGAGAAGCTCAACGACATGCAGGACCTACGAGATTTGTTAGTTGTATAAATCATTTAAGAATAATTATTTTACTTTGGGGCTGTTTTCTCGTCCAATCACAAAGAAAATCGTACGCACTACACGACCTACATCTGTTTATCGAATACATCCCATATACTTAAAGCATCACACAGCGCATTTAGTCAAGGCCGTCTCAAATTTGGACGTCCAGTTCTGATAACCTGATAAATCATTGCACATATCTTATAATATATTCTAGTTTTGATAGGTAACCAGTAGTTCAAACAGTGTAAGCGCAATCTTTCTCGGGATGGAACACAGTTTATCAACCTTGCTTTCCTATTTATTGTGATTTGTATCTTCTTAAATAAAGTTGAACTTAGGGTAAGTTGATGTAGTGTTGTAGTAATCAATCCTGGTAATAACACAGTTAATTACACGTTTCTTAGCGGAACATTCAGCAAGATGTTTCTTTACAAAAGCTGTTTCTGTGGTGATATCCAGTGAGTTTTACTATAATATTTACTTCAACACTGAGATACAAATCACGGTCTAGTAATACAGTTGGGTCATTCGTATGTCACCAAGGTTTCTCAGATTGTTTTTCTCTCCCACCATAATAAAAATAGGCTTTATGCCAATTCCATAACACTAGAAAGGACGGGGTCTAAATCTCAGCGAATCATCAATGTCGTTTTTGGAAAAGTAAAATTATATGTCATCTGCAAATAATTAGATCTTTACACATTGCTTCAGATCAATATTATAGATATGAAAATGTATATGTGTTGTAAGACTTCAAAGAGTTATGTATACATTACTGTATTATTTTAGGTTTATTCCTGTATTGATCTATTGAAAAAATACCATCAACAGAAAACAGTTTTCAACAGACGTCGAGAGTAACAAAGAGAAAAAGATAAATCTATATAAAAAAAATTCTTGATACCTGAATGTTACAAACAATATTGTCTCTTGAGGCCAAGATTACTTACATAATTTGAAAGCATGGTAATAAACTTTTCTTTTGTTGCTGAGGTAGTCATTAGAGTCTAATTCAAAGCTACGGTATCCAGACTTCACTCATCTCTCCCCAGATAGTTATTTGCGACATCTCTTTCAAGTCAAGTAAGTGATCATCAATCTCCTGTGCATTGGTAAAGACGGATGGAATTTGATATACAAAAATAGAACGTTCATATGTGTGTTTACTCCAGAGGCAACGGCGAATGTTTTCAACACTTAACAAAGATACACAAGCAATTATCCGAAAAAACAAAAACATGACTGTTTCAAAGAACCAAAATCATTCTTCAGTACACGGAGACGTAGGCCACCTTCACATCATGATTTATGCCTGTAATTTCCCTCAGGAAATACCTCCACTAGGAGTTATGACACTTTGATCGTATTCATATTTCCCAACCGTGCTCTTCATCGCATCTCTGTTTCTCTAGCAGTGATGCAACAGCGTTCGAAACTTTATATAATAATGCTCTGTGTCCGCGCCAATAACGGTAAGAACTATTTGTATCCTTTTTTTTTTTTTTTACAATTCTTTAGATGTAACTCCTAGTGGTGGTATTTTCCGAGGTAACTGCCGACACAAATCTCGATTTGAAGATGATTTAAGTTTGTAAAAAAAAAAATCATTGTTATTTTTTTTTTTTTTTTGTATTATCTAACAATTATTCTAACTCCGAGATTATCATCTTTAGTGCGTAAGTAAAAACTGTCACAGTGAAGATTCGTCCGGTGATAATTCAAATAGATTTTTCAGTATGTTTGTATTTTCCAGCCTAAAATGAGAGAAAAGGAACATACGGTTAGTCAAACAGTAAAGTTCACTGACCCAGTCTTCCGGAAAACCATAAGTCCATCGTTAAACGTAATCAGTAAACTTCATTACATCCCATATGTTATTAAAAAAACTCGCTATGTAATTCTTGTACCAGTGCGTGCGAATGACAGGTTCTAGATACTACTGTGAATAAAAAAAATATAAAATATAGGGAATCGGTAGAGTAGCAATTAAAATGAAGCGTGTCTGTTGCATTCTTTGATAGCATTCAGTTATTGGAGGGCAAGGAGGCTTCTTATCTGCTCTATCTCATTTGTAGAATGTATTAAGGCGGAATATATCCTTAAAACATATCGTAAAATCACTAAGAAATTTCATACTTGTTTACCTGCAGAAGATAATATACAGTATAAATTTGTATAAGTTTTAAATATCAACATGAATACAATTTATTCATTTATGGGTTTCTTGGAGTAAATGATAGCATAATATGACCAGAGTCACTGCCGTCTCAATATAGAAGGCCTGGGTCTCAGAATTATGACGTCACGGCCGGCGTCTTTACCGAGTTCTCTATTGCTAACATACTTAGCCTCATTTATTTTTTTCCCTGTTTCTTTAACAGTATCGACTACCTACGTTCTTCTAACACCAGGTATAGTACTTTTCTAAATATAATGAATCTTGCTAAAAAAATGTTGAAATAGTTATTCCTGTTTTTATCTATTTATGTTACTTCATAAATTCATTTAAGTATTGAACTGGACTAGGGCAGAGCATTATATATTTTCACCTCATTGTCATGATACTGTAATGATAATAATATAGCAATACAATTTTCACCTCGTTAAGTTGCAAACATACGAATTCCAAAGAATTGTTTTTAGGATAGGAAATTCAATGTAAATTCTCCGTTTCTGATACCAGAAAAAGTTCCGATATTTTCGATTTCGATTCCAAGTAGCCTACTCTTCCCATCACTAATATATATATATATATATATATATATATATATATATATATATATATATATATATATATATATATATATATATAATGTGTATATATACATACATATATATATATATATATATATATATATATATATATATATATATATATATATATATATATATACATATATATATATATATATATATATATATATATATATATATATGTATATATATATATATGTATATATATATATATATATATATATATATATATATATATATATATATATATATATATATATATATATATATACATATATATATATATATATATATATATATATATATATATATATATATATATATATATATATATATATATATATATATATATATATATATATATATATATATATATATATATATATATATATTTATTTATTTATTAATACTTGGCATGTTATTCTAAGTTTAGAATTTATAGGCAATGTCTTGATGGATTTCATAACTGGAAGATAGCTTCTCTTCGGAAAAACTGTCCTGCAGATAATTTTCAGAATAACAGGATATTGCATTAAAGTTTCTCTATATATTATTTGGTGTCGACACGTGTTTCGATTCTTCAGGACTACACTGGCTGATTGAATTACACTTTAATATACAGTCTATGATGGTGAAAATGTTGATGCCAAAATATTTGGAAAATCCAAAACTAATTGACAAAAATTAAAAATGAAAGTTTTAGATTCTTGAAAATGCAAAGATGAAATTTACAATTAATTTTTAAATACATGAAATAATTTTTCACAAGGATTCACAGAACTTCATAGCCGATCTTGCATGCCCTCCACTGTTTCGCTGAAATTTACATTTCTACTTTTTGCAGTCAGATTCACATTAGTTCTCGACGAAAGTCATGTCATATTCAAAGCAGACTAAATCGTGAAGCTTACACTCTCCATCAGAAATCAAATGTTATTCTGAAAACTATCTGCAGGACAGTTCGTCTGGAAAAAAGCTATCTTCCAGTTTTAAACGCTACCAAGACATTGTTTATTCATTATAAACGGTGAGTAACATGCCTAGGTAATATATAAATATATATATATATATATATATATATATATATATATATATATATATATATATATATATATATATATATATATATATATATATATATACATTTTTGGGCTCAGGCCATGTCGTCCTAATGGAAGTTCCTAAAAGGTAGCTTCCTAGGGTATATTTGACTACAGTGATATTCCCAGAGAATTTTACCTTAAGGTATCCAGAATTCTAACTCCTGGAGCGAATATCCCTAATTAATCTCACAGGGATATCGCATAATATCAGAGGACGTATTCTTGACACGTCACATAGCTATCTTCACCCCGAACAGTATTAACGATTCGAGGGGTTATAGTGACAGGAATCTGAAACGAGAATGAAAAGAGAGCCACTCATAAGGCATCTCTCCTATTTCGTTTCCAGTGTGTATCTGATGAAGGCGGTAGCGCCCTCTTTATTCCTTTTCGTGTAGCTCTACTACTCGGTGTTTTCCCTTGTGTTCTCTCGTTATTTTGGATTTAATTTAACATTTTGATGACTTCTCCGGCCTCGGCTGCCTCTGGAAAGTTGAGTATTATCTTTACTGTGTATAAATGTAAGCTCTTGTCGTTTTGAATTAAATCAAAAGTGATATTAACGTAAACAAGAGCTGTTGCCTACCGGAGGCATCCTGGATGTTATCGTTCGCTATATATGGGTCATTTAGTTAGCTAGAGCGACGTTCCCAGTTTGTTATGCTTTGATAATCTAGCTATTTAGCTCCTCTAAGAATGCTTATATAATGCCGTTAGTTTTTAGTTCGGTGATATAGGTAACTGATCTTGCCCTTCGCGAGGCTTAGTAGCCTAGGCGTCTGGCCCTAGTACTTTCATGCATGATATAAGTTTTTCCGAGTGCTATATTATTGAAGCTATAGGCAAATATTTTATACATGTAAGATATTGTTGAATGTTCTTTCCAAGATTGTATACGAGAGTTTCGGTGAATTAGGTAATCGATTCTCACCGCACCTAGGCTAGTAACCTAGGTACAGTAGTATACTTTCGCACATCCCAGATTGTTTTTTTCTCCTCCGGAGGCTAGTTCAATCCCTCTCTCCCTCGGAGTAAGCCTTAGGCTTAATCCTAGCGGTTCTATCTGTATAATAATTCTGATATAACTATACTACGATATGTCTGTCCTGACCTGATAACTAAAGTGACTGGATTTTTGGGTTAGGGCAGAGCATCAGAGTTTCTAGTCTGTGGTCTGCTTCTTCCTAGCATAGAGAATGAGTCTCCTTTGCTAGGTTAGGGGCTGATACAGGAAGCTTTGCTTCCCTAGTCCACGTCTGAAGGATTCTGTATGAGATGATTCCTTCCTCTAGTGGTCTAGCAGACTGTCCTGTGTTGTTTTTCTCGGGCTGGAGAATGAGTTTTCTCCGTTGCCCGGCGAAATAACTTCACCTAACTTTGTTCTGGTTGGGAGGAGGATAGCAAGTATTGCCAGTCTTCCTCCCTAATAGACAACTCTGGGTTAGGATGAGCTTCCTTAACTGCTGAGTGTGTCTATTGCTAGAACGAAGTTTATAGGACCCTTATCCCTTCCCCACCTCTCTTTCTTTTATTATCTTTTGGCCGCAGTCCTACTTCAGTACCTAGTGTAGGTTAGGATGGAGGACCGGCTCAGCTCTCTTCCGGCTGGCAATTACGTGTCGGCCGGCAGAGACCCCTTGTTCTTTACAGAGTGAACCCCAGACCTCCCTTGGTCTCCCTTCCATGTCTGCCGGTAGAGTCCGGCAGGCTATGGATTCTTTGGAAGCCTGAATGGTACATTCTCCCCTTCCATAAGTTCACTCTTTCGGGATGGAAAGTCGTATGGCAATGCCGCCTTATAACCTTACATCCATACTGTTTCTCTTACTAGTGTTTTGTACCCCTACCCCGGCTGCCGGCTGTTAAGCTGGCAGCCGGGCAGTTGGAAGTTCTCTGGTTCTTAGCCACTGTCGGCAGACAGCTGGCCACTATGATTAGCGGCCGGCAGCCGGATGTTAGTGTTTTCAGCTGCCGGCCAGCACACATTTGCGAACCAGTGACCTGCTGCCTATTAGTTAAAGGTAGTATATCTTTGAACTACATGGGGGTAAAAACCGGAGTAATTCCCCTGGAAGTAGTGGAATTTTGGCCCAACAAAGATTCTTATCCGAACTGCTATGTCCGTCTTAGGAAGGAGCCAGCCTCAAAGGAGGAGATGGAGCCGAAGGAGGTCATAATTCTTGACCATAGTAAAGCACAGGCATTACTAGCGGGCTCCATGAAAGAGAGGGGCTTCGCGAACTCAAAGGTGCCAGCCTTGAGTAAGAAGCTTCCCTCCTTTGTGGCCTCTCCAACCAGAGCCTTTCCCTTCATGGAAAAGGGATATAAGGCAGCCTTAAAGGCGGTGGAGGCAGGGAAACCATGCCTCTCCTTGGAGGAGTGCAAGCCGTTATCTCTGACCTTGCCCTTGGACCAAGAAGACTGGAAGGACGTCCACCTTACCTTCTCAGTTGGGAAGCTGGAAGCTGATATTGCTGAACGTCAGTTTGGTGAGGAACTTCCAAAACTGTCGGATGTTCTCTTGTGCAGAGAGCAAGAGACGAAGGAAAGACTTGCAGCATCGATGTCGTTGCAAATGACATTAGAAACGATGGCAAGTGACCCCAAGAACCAGGACATGTTCATGGTAGTGGCCAAAACCCATCTGGCTACAGTTACAAAGGATCTCTATTGCTTTATTAAAGCTAGGAGAACCTGTAGAGAGTTCGTGTTCGCCTCGGCTGCGGTGAGGCACGAACCGAGGAGACAGATATCCTCTCGTATCTGGGGTAAAGATATCTTTCCCAATGAAGTGGTTAAAGAGGTAGTAGACAAGGCTGCCACAGAGAATAGGAACCTTCTCAAAAAGTGGGGCTTAGATCTTAAGAGAAAGTCTTCTCCAGATGAGGGTCCCCAATCCAAGAAGAAGACAAAAAGGCCTAGGCCCTCCTCTCGGCCGGCTAAACCCTACCGACAGCAACAACAACAACTTCCTGTGACCGCGGTGCCTCAGATAGTGGTACAACCTCCAACCATGTACCAGCTGGTACCTCAACAAGTGGCGACACAGTCGCCAGTGTTTAACCCAGCCTTCGAAAGGCAGACTTCTTCCTTTCGTTCGAAAGCTAGAGGAACAGCCAGAGGTTCTTCTAGACGCCCTTCAAGAGGAGGGGGATCCAGGGGAGGACGCGGTCAAGGAGGCAAGGCCTCAGGTCCACAACAGCAGAAGTAAGATACTTCTAGCAGGAGGGAGACTACAGCTATTTAGGGATTGCTGGACCTTCAACCCCGGGGCCCACAGCCTAATAAAGAATGGACTAGGTTGGAGCTGGAGCAGTCCTCCACCTCAATTTCCACAATTCTTCCAACACTCAACCCCCGTTCTGGAAGAATATGTCCGAGAACTCTTAGACAAAAGAGTAATCCGGAAAGTTAAGTCCATCAAATTCCAAGGAAGGCTGTTTTGTGTTCCAAAGAAGGACTCAGAAAAACTCAGAATCATTCTAGACTTGTCGCCACTCAAGTTCATAGTGAACTACAAGTTCAGAATGCTCACACTTCAACATATAATAACCCTACTGCCCAAGAGGGCATATGCTGTTTCTATAGACTTGTCTGACGCTTATTGGCACGTTCCAATTAATCGTCACCTCTCCTCCTACCTAGGCTTCAAGTTACATAGAAAACTTTACGCCTTCAGAGCTATGCCTTTCGGGCTAAACATAGCCCCAAGGATTTTCACGAAGCTCGCGAACGCAGCCGTCCATCAATTACGCCTAAAGGGGGTCCAAGTAGTAGCCTACTTGGATGACTGGCTGGTGTGGGTAGCATCCAGGACAGAATGCATGCAAGCTTCTAAGATAGTGATCCAGTTCCTGGAACATCTGGGATTCAAGATCAATATAAAAAGTCTCGACTTTCTCCAGCTCAAAAATTTCAGTGGTTGGGAATCCACTGGAATTTGGAGTCACATCGACTTTGCATTCCTGGGAAGAAGAGGAAAGAAATAGCAGGATCTGTCGAGAGACTATTGAAATCCAAACAGATATCAAGACACGAACAGGAGAGAGTGCTGGGCTCTCTACAATTTGCTTCGATAACAGACCTAGTGCTAAGAGCACAGCTAAAGGATGCAACAGGAGTCTGGAGAAAATACGCATCAAACGCGCGAAGAGATCTAATAAGACCTCTACCGACTCTACTGCGAACGCTTCTCAAGCCGTGGTCCAATGCCAAGCAGTTGAAGAAATCAATACTTCTTCCACCTCCTCCCCTGTCAGTAACTATCCACACAGACGCCTCAAAGGAAGACTGGGGAGGTCACTCTCATCAGAAGAGAGTCCAGGGAGCTTGGTCCAATCTTTTCAAGTCATTTCACATCAACTTTCTAGAAGCCATGGCAGTACTTCTGACACTAAAGAAAGTATCTCCACGCCACTCGACCCACATAAAACTGGTTCTAGACAGCAAGGTGATAGTGAGATGCCTGAATCGACAAGGGTCGAGGTTACCTCAAATCAACCAAGTGATGTTGGCCACATTCCGTTTGGCGGACTGGAAGAAATGGCACCTGTCAGCAGTTCACATTCAAGGGTTCCGCAATGTGACAGCGGACGCTCTATCCAGGTTTACACCTATAGAGTCAGAATGGTCCCTTGACGCAGGATCGTTCTCCTTCATCTCGAGCCAAGTCCCAGAGCTGCAGATAGACCTCTTTGCAACGAAAGACAACAAGAAAATAGATTGTTACGTGTCCCCATACGAGGATCCGCTAGCGGAGGCAGTGGACGCTATGTCCCTAGACTGGAACAGATGGTCCAATATTTATCTGTTCCCTCCGCACAACCTCCTTTTGAAGGTTCTCGACAAGCTGAGATCCTTCAAAGGGAAAGCAGCAATAGTGGCCCACAATTGGCCAAATAGTGTGTGGTTCCCTCTGGCATTGGAACTACGACTAAAATTCGTACCGCTACCGGATCCATCCCTGTCTCAGCGAGTACAGAAGTCGAACGTACATCTTATGATTTTCTCTCCTTAGCGGTGAGAAAAAGATTCGGTGTTAAAAGTCAGTCTAGACTTTTGGAGGAAACCAGAAGACATTATGAGGCTTCAGGGAAAAAACAGATATCCTTTGTCAAGGCGAAGAAACCAAAAGAAATCTCGACAGATTCCTATTTATCATTCTTCATTCACCTTCATGAGCAAGGTTTAGCAGCCAACACAATTCTATTGTTCAAGCCTGCCTTGACAAGTCAGATACCATATGCCTTACAGGTCGACCTTTCTAACGACGTTCTTGATAAACTACAAAGGCCCATGCTAGGCTTAGCCCTTCAGTGCCTCCAAAGACCCTTTGCATGGTCATTAGATATGATTCTTCATTGTGTATGAATAATGAACAATGAGGAATGCACTTAGAAGGTTTTGATTTTAAAGTCATATTTCTGCTTGTACTCGCTTTTGGGGGCCAGAGTTAGTGAAATAGTGGCTCTCTCTAGAGAGGAAGGCCACGTCCAGTTCTTGTAGGGAGAACTGAATCTATTTCGAGACCCAACGTTTCTTACCAGGAACAAGCTACCCACTAACAGGTGGGGTCCCTAGAGAATCTGCCCTCTGAAGGAAGATGCATCTCTATGTCCAGTGGAGTGCCTAAAGGTCTATCTTCATAGAACTTCAGACTTTATGGGAGAACAGCTGTTCTGAAGAGAAACCCTGGGTTCAATGTTATCTATAACTAAGGGCAAAAATCACCCGTGTTATTCGCAGAACGGATCCAGACAGTACACCCGTTAGTCATGATCCGAGGAAAGTTGCCTCTTCATAAAATTTCTTTAATTATATGGACTTTGAACATCCTTGTTCGCACACCGGCTGGTAGTCATCCAAGGTGTTCTTTATGCACTATGCGAAGCAAGTGGAGCAGCTTAAGAGGTCTGTGGTAGCAGCAGGTAGAATTCTTTAAACTTCTGTTTTAAATCTGCGAGGAACAGTGTAATTAATTTGGGACGATTAATTAAGAGGGTGCGTGTGTAGTCACTGTATGTTACTACACACTGAGCGATAGGCCACGAAAGTGTCCTTACGAACTGTTCCATTGACGTCGGTGAACTATAGCATAATACGGACACTTGTGTCAAGCGTTTCTTACGCTAGTGTAAATAAACAGTATACAGACTGTATCATTATTATTAATAATTCAATTGAAGTGGCAAATCTGTTTCCTAGTAGACGAAATAATATTTTCTGTTGACTGTTTTTCTTTATGCTTTAACGCATATCATCCACATTTTATAAATCTTATAAATGTTGATCTGATATGTACGTTTATTGAATTTCAATAAACTATTTCATAGTGAACCCTGCATCTTATTCGCCCACACTCATTTTATTAGAAATATACTGAGCATTAAGATTAAAATATGGATATTTTTATCATGGTATGTCCTTTAAGATTGTTCCCTGATTCAAGCAAAAGTCCACTTACTTTAACCCTTCCTTAGGAAGGGTTGACGTGGTACCCTAACGGGATAGAGGCAGAGAGGCAAAATTTTGTTCCTATGTGGATACAACCGTTATCCAATAGTTGATAAGAGCAGTCACATTGGGGAAGGTGTCAAAAATTCATACTGTTATTGGTGATTCTTATACAAACTTTGCTTTATAATGTATAGGGCGAGACCACTATACAAGCTTGTCATTTTGTCATCCATAGTTATTATGTACTCCTCGAAACTTTTTCCAGAGTCTAGTACGACTCTTCCCTGTAGGGGGCAGGAAGCACTAACATAGTTCATGCTTAGATGAAATGATGTATGATGGTAACATCATAGGTCTCTAGGTATAGACGGACCAGGAAAATACTTTCTTGAGAGTACGGCACCGATTGAGAATCCACAGATACAGTAATGCTCTGGTAAACTTCCACCAGGACGACATGGCCTGAGCCCAAAAAACGGATTTTGAGCGAAGCAAAAAATCTATTTTTGGGTGAGGTAGCCATGTCGTCCTGATGGACCCGCCCTTCCTTTTATTGTAAAGGGGCTTATTGACCCCTCCCTATAATACAGTATCTGTAGCACCTTGTATATTGCTACAAGGAATAAAGAGGGCGCTACCGCCTTCATCAGATACACACTGGAAACGGAATAGGAGAGATGCCTTATGAGCCGCTCTCTTTTCATTCTTGTTTCAGATTCTTGTCACTGTAACCCCTCGAAGCGTTAATACTGTTCAGGGAGAAGATAGCTATGTGACGTGTCAGGAATATGTCCTCTGATATTATGCGATATCCCTGTGAGATTATTTAGGGATATTCGCTCCAAGAGTTAGAATTCTGGATACTTTAAGGTAAAATTCTCTGGGAATATCACTGTAGTCAAATATACCCTAGGAAGCTACCTTTTAGGAACTTCCATCAGGACGACATGGCTACCTCACCCAAAAATAGATTTTTCGCATCGCTCAAAATCCTTTATATATATATATATATATATATATATATATATATATATATATATATATATATATATATATATATATATATATATATATATATATATATATATATATATATATATATATATATATATGTACGTGTGTGTATGTCTGTATTTTGCTAATAAAAAAGCACTTTAGAAACCTTGATTTATTTTTTAACCAATGCAGTATTACTGAATATCAATTAAAACATTAGATAATTGTCTTCTGTGAACTATCAATTAAACGAAATTTAAAATGTGAAAGGCGTTAAAGATTTAACGATAAAATTGGATCCGACGAACAAATTATAGCTATACTAAATCGTAAGAAAAAAACATTGTATGCTTCGAAAAGCGATAGTCTTGGCTTGATAGATATTGTGATTGAGTTTATAGCAAAGAATCAACATCGTCAGTATGTTTTTGGTAAATTAATCAAGTAGGCTTACCGGTGTTGATAGTCGTTGTGTAAAAATTTCAATTGGTCATATGAAAATCGTCCAAAATTGCATCTTTTTTTATGATGCAATTTGCTGTCAGATACGCAGAAATTGCGAGAGTGCCATTTCAAAGGCAGACGTCCCCCCAACGGAAATATTTTTCCTACGCCATTGAATTAGGGGTCCCTTATTTAAATTTTCAGAATCTTGTCACCCTGCTTACGTCCTGTTGCTTTCATGGCAGATAATGTTATTGTTATATTATTTTTGAGAAGACATTCCTCATCCAAGCTTTAAAGTACTAGTAATCGATCAAACAAAATAAATTGAGTTGAATTATGATAAGAAAACTGTTGCCTATGCTTTTTGCCTTTATATTATTAAAAACACTGTCGCGTTCTCGTACAGCCACACGAGATACAAAACAGTGACAGTAAATTCAAAATTTTATCACATCCCAGTATAAAACTTCATTACAGTGTAAAACTGCCTTACATCTTGTTCCTCTCAGGGCAGATCTTGTTATCAATGACTATATAACAAGTGAAGTAGCAATGCAATAAGTTTAGTTTACGGTATTTGCCCAAGATATTCAAACATACCAAGCTGGAATTACCGGCTTTTGTATATAAACCGAGTGGTAAAGCAGTTATAAAACACAAAATCTTTATTTTACTACCCTAAATCCAATAAGTAAACTATGTGTAACTTTTACCTTGCATAATACCCAGCGTGAAATCCAGTATTAGAGGAAAAAACACAAATCACAAAGAAAGCATTGCCAGAGGCTATTGCTCGGATGAAGACAGATTGCAGACTGAGTTTGAACTCTTGCCGCTTGGACTAACCGACGCAGGCTATTACGTCATAGCCCTCACACGGCCGGCATGCCCAGGCCTTCTGTATTGAGACGGCAGTGCCAGAGTCCGCTTTTTCAAGATCTGTCCCTCATTTTTTTTAAAGTTATCAAAATGTCCCGATTTTATTCAAGATTTGTAAGTTTAATCCCGCTTTGCTCATGTTTGTCTCACTTTTTTCTTTGTGCTACAAAAACAAAACTGTCATCAGTTTAGTGGAATAGCATTGATGTTTTGTTTAATTTTTCCATTTTAGTAACTTGTAACTTCTATTTTCTTCTCTGACTGCTACAATACTCAATGATGTGATTTAAAAGAATATTATAGACTGTAAAGTATATAAAGTGCAGCCCTTTCGCAGCTGCTGATGTCGGCAGAATAGAGGGCCGCGAAAGTCACTGAAGGTACGATATTTTATATTGAACATATATATATATATATATATATATATATATATATATATATATATATATATATATATATATATATATATATATATATTTTCATATATATATATATATATATATATATATATATATATATATATATATAAATATATATATATATATATTTATATATATATATATATATATATATATATATATATATATATATATATATATATATATATATATATATATATATATATATATAAATCAACTTACGATGTGGGTTTGATCGCACTATATCAGACATTTACTATAATGATTCCTACTCTTTATGGACAAACCAAATAAAAAGCTACTTTGGATTGTGAGAAGGGTTGGAATTCATATTCCAGTGGGTAATGAACATTCCGGTTTCATTACTCTGAGGAAAACTGATTATACCTCTTATAGGGTATATGCTGTGGTGGCATGAATTTTGTTTCTATAAAGAAAAATAATTCTCACCATTAATGTCTTTTACATATATTCTTTTACGTTTCTGTATCCTCTTAACCCTGTTTTAAATACGCTCTTAGTAAGAGATAATGTGTATATAAATACCTGTATTTGCATATATGTTTATATTTGTATACATATGTATATGTTAATATACAGTACATACATACATATATATATATGTATATATATATATATATATATATATATATATATATATATATATATATATATATGTATATATATATGTATATGTATATATTCATATATATATATATATATATATATATATATATATATATATATATATATATATATATATATATATATATATATATATATATATTTATAAATAAATATATATATTCATACATATATAAACATATATATATATATATATATATATATATATATATATATATATATATATATATATATATGCATATGTATATATACTGTATATATGTATAATTATATATATATATAAATATATATATACATATATATATATATATATATATATATATATATATATATATATATATATATATATTCTGTCTTATTTCTTTTCCTCTTATTTTATTAATGTCTATTAGTATTGATTTTAATGTTACTGTTCATAGAATATTTTATTTTCCCTTGTTTCCTTTCCCCACTGGGCTATTTTCCCTGTTGGAAGCCCTGGTTTTATAGCATCCTGCCTTACCAAGTACAGCTGTAGCTTAGCAAGTAATAATATATATATATATATATATATATATATATATATATATATATATATATATATATATATATATATATATATATATACTCACACACGTACAATAACCCAAACATAACAGTTAAAAGTACTAAATTTGTAATGAAAGTGTCAGAATCATCTGGAACAGAATTTGCCTATATTAAAAGGAAATTACCGTTAACTTTTAGCAATGTTGAACTATTCATCATTTTTTTGTTATTGGAATAAAGAACTTAATAATGATATACGGCTTAGATATTTTCTAGCTTCAAAATATTTTTGTCATTTTTCCTCTTTATACCGAATTGCGATGAAAAAAAAAATATCCACAATTGTACGTTTTTTTCACGTTATCAAATTTTATTGCAACTTATTATCATGCGCTATGTTGTATTTTTAAGATCCAAATACACGAGTTAGAGTATGATCGTTATTGCTTTCCCAGTCGTTTTGCAATTCCAGCTAATAAGAAAGTCATCCTGGAGATGACGCCGTGTGATTTTGGCCTTAGGAACTCACCAGAGAAGCTCTCAAACATGTTGAAGATACATGGCATATGGGTATCAAGATAAGAATATCAGGAACATAACAAGAACATGAAAAAAAAAAAAAAAACTATTAAAGCACTCTGAGAGTGCAGACCTCTGCCACGGCAGCCTATTTCTTGAAACTAAATTAGCTTCCCTTTTCCTAAAATCAATTTAGACCGCAAGCGTATTTGAAATCTGTGTGACAACCAAGCTTCGAACTTAAGGTTAAGGTTAAAGTTAATTCGGTCGACCTTTCGCTCACCATGACCTTGGCTTTTGACCAAGGACTTTAGAAATTTAATCAAATCCACGTCTCAATATAATAATTGATACGTGGAAGTTTCACTACTGTATGAGTAAAATTGTGGCCAGGAAGTTGTTCACAAAGAGACAAACAGGCAAGCATGGGTGAAAGTATAACCTACTCTCAGCTTCGTTGGCGAATGTAAACAATCGGGTCATTCAACGCCACAATGACGATGCTCTTCACCGGTTACTACTGTAAGTGGAGACCAGGACCCTGGTGGAGATGAACCCCATTCAATTATCCCTTACCTACTTTATTGTAAGGGCTGCTTTTCTGGTCCTATGCTGTAGGGAAACCATACACTAAACAAGAACTTTCATGATTCATTTTATCATATTCATTCCAAGGCATTCAACACTTCACACGTATATTACTACTCATTTACTGTCAAATCCACATAATCGAAGCACTTAGAAAACAAAAGTCTTCAGTTTCCTCTCGAAAGCTTTAATATCTTTAGTTTTTTTTCGGATCTCTAGTAGGAGCTTACTGTATAGGCATACGGCCGCGTATTTGTTCCAGTAATTTAAAACCATCTGTAACTATTCTCGTGTCAACACAAGAGAACAGATCTCAAAACTTGATAATATATGCCATGCTTTGCCATTCACTGAAGATGTGATCACTAAATGTTCATGATAATAACTACCTAAGCGTGGATTAATGAGAGAGAGAGAGAGAGAGAGAGAGAGAGAGAGAGAGAGAGAGAGAGAGAGAGAGAGAGAGCATATTCAGCTCTGATGTGCAGTCTTCCATGCGTTACATAAGCAAATGTGTGAGAATTATAGCTGCAATTTACTGTCGCCACAAATTACAAAAGGAAGGAGAGAAGGAAAGACATAGGCTGGATACATATAGCTAAAACACCACAAATTCCAATGCTACTTTCCTTCACACCCACCACACGGTGCAGGGCCGGATTAAGAAGTCTCCGGGCCCTAGGCTATTCAGGTTGGCGGGGCCCCTTTGAGTTACGGGTAAGCGAAGCAACCCCTTCCAGCTGGGGGGCGGGGGGGGGGGGGGGGGGGGGAGGTTGTCGGGTGTAAGCCCGTATAAGGTCTAATTAAATACATTCTGACTATTTAGATTAAATTCAATAGGGAAAGTACATCAAGGCAACCAAAACCATTTACCAACAGCCATTATAACTATCTTGCTAAATCATGCATTTTAAAGAGAATAAGCTCACGACAGCATAGTATTACTAGATTAGGCTATCAAAGTAGTGACATCATGTTCCTACTATATTCAGCATAACCACTACAGCAGTATCATTCCCTTTATATATCACTGACCATTATTGTTATCATTGTATCATGCATAAGACTATCAAATCATATAAACTCAAGAAAGTAAAGAATTGTTAGATAAAGTAATAACTTATAACCCTGCACCTATTACATTCAACACAGCCACTGTTATCATTCCGTTTATATCATATTTTGCCATTAAGCCTATAATAATCAGTAAATCATTCATATCAAAAATAGAAACTCAAAGTACAGTATTTCTCAATAATTAAATCTTTGCCATCTTAAACCAATCTCCCTTAACACAATAATTCCATTTTCCTTATTATTTACCATTACGCTTATCTAATTATATGTTTAAAGAAGAGAAACAGAAGAATCCTACTATGAGATTCAGGGCCTCTGTAACACGGTTTGTTCGCAATAACTTTTTTTCTATGAATTTCATAAATATAACGCTTATTCAGAATGCACATTATATCTACACATAAATTTTGACTATATTCTGCATTACGTAGGTTGAATAAATTTGGTACTTTATTAAGTAAAAGTGACGATTTTTGAAGACGGGCCAACTTACTCATAGAAAAGGTTTCGAACGCACTCGTTACGTAACTTATGACGGCATTTCTTCTCTCTTTCTCGATCGATGATTGGTTATACGTAACGAAGGCTATACCTCTGCCAACAATAACACAAAAGTGTAAATAAAAGCAAAGCAGTACACCTTTATGAACTCTGAAACCTCTCCACTGAGAATTGTCATAATGAACAAACGAACAAAATATGTTAATAAATACAAAAACACTTCGATTATTTGTCTAACTCCCAAAATAAGTTTCCTAAGAAATCACAGTCTACTTTATAGCTCACAATCAGACTGACAAGGTGTAGGGAATAGTTGGTAATTTTCAAAAACGTAGTAGACAAGCTTGATTTGATAACTGCTACATCCAATGTCAAGCAATTTTTATTTATTGTCTATCTACCGATCTATTTACTGTAAAAAAAAAAAAAGAATAGCCGGTACTGTATTTTGCTTTAAACTTTCACCAATAATTATCGTCAGAATGATGACTTCATGAGGCTCCACCCACTTTAGCCTCGTTATAATTCTGGATAACACTGAAGGCTATCATGGGCATTGTTGGATCAGAAAATTAAAATTCTGGCTATAAAAACTTATTTCTCGTGTAGTTGTAAGAAGTGCTAAATGATCCTCAAGGATCCCAGCAGTTGGCCTAAACGTTTAATTCATGTATACTACTGTTGCGGCACGACTGCTACAGTAGTATTACTACGCTAGCACAGATACCTCACCCACATTTATGTATCGTTCCGCCATTCATAAAGTCTGTGTCATTTTTTTTCACTGTGCAATGAGCCATGGCCTCCTCAGAATTTAAGTTTTATATTAGATGATAGGCTATTTCATTAAGCTGACAAATTTATGGCAACTGGGTATGTTATTGCCGATGTTGAAGCTAAAGATAAAGTTTGGTATCATTCCTTCATTGCATTATCATCTTTACTACTATTTGTTTTGCTACATGTAGTAATTATTTTAAAGGATAAATGAATTATGTTCACTTTACTCCTATAAATTCCCATAAGATGTACAAATAAAACTCCTAAAACTATTCATGATTTATTTACAAAATGCAGTCATGCCCAAAACATAGCCAACACGGTCGTACGGCCTAAGAAGAAGAAGAAAAAAAAATTATATCGGATGATCCGTTGGTCTGATGGAGAGTTTAGCACAAAATTCTCATTTTAACAAAAATAGTTATATCAAGACTGTTTACATACAATCTCTCTCTTTCTCTCTCTCTCTCTCTCTCTCTCTCTCTCTTGGTGGCATAGTGAATAGTTAATGGAAATGTTCAAAAGCTTCAGTGACATTACAAGTATTATAATCATATTACGCTAAAAACAAATCAGACCATGACCATTGGATTTAAACTAGAAACTGAATAATTACCTATTCAGGCTATAGTAAATATGGCCATGGGATTTCTCTTGACTGTATAAAGTTGCAAGTCGTAAGATAAATGCAGTTTTGCAACCACAGGGGCAATTCCAAATCCTGCTAGCCATTCTTGACTGTTATGGGTTCCAGAGCCGATGGAAGAAGGTGAATGGGTGTCCGGTGGATAGGCGGGGCAAAATTTTGTCAAAAGGTGTTTACATTGCTTATGTAATGAATGTTTTCGACTCTTGGCTCGTTATCACTGGCCATGGCGTCGGCTAGATCATTTTTACTCTATAAAAATTAAAACTATCGGGTTTAGGTTATTGAAAATGCTGAAAAAATTTGTGTGTGGTTGTAAAATATACATATGTCAACTTTCAGCTACGTCCGATGCCTTGATAAGGAGCAAAGTCCAAAAAACCGTGTTACAGAGGCCCTGAATCTCATAGTAGGTTACTAAAGCAATAGCATCATACACACCTTTGGTATTTAACATAACCTCTACAGTCCCTTTTTGTGATTATCATCAAATCATGCATGTACATATATCAACTTCACAGGCCCTTCTTGAATAAACTAGGTTACTAAAGCATCATACACACCTTTGGTATTCAACATAACCACTACATTCCCGTTTTGTGATTATAATTAAATCATGCATGTACATATATCAACTTCACAGGCACTTCTTAAATAAATTTCTTTCTGGATTTCATATTGGCAAAATCATCAATTATACTCTGAAAATCAATATTTCTTGTTAGATCATTTTCATTATCAATTATTATTATTTTTTTATTATTATTAATTATTTATTTTTCCAACATCAGGTTCACGAGATGCCATAATGAAGATTACCAATGTCTGTAATAATGCAAATACAAATTTTTCATTATCAATTATTATTAATTTTCTAATTATTTTTTTTCTTCTGTCAATTGGGGGGATATGGCCCTTTTAGCCCCCTTTCCTCTGGCTGCGCCTCTAAAAATTCAAAACGTTACCAGAAAGGAGTCATATACAGAACTTTTAGTGATTTGGGCTACGAATATTTTACTAATTCATCCTCCTTGATCTCCAATTTACTTAAACAGAAATCATACTGAAATTGCACGGGAAAGCCAGATTTTCTCCAAATCCAATGCTTTTCTGGACGTCATTTGCTCCCTAGATAAATGTTCAACACCCTGAAATAGAAAAATCAGTACCTAAATAGCTGTGTAAACAGTGGTAGCACTAATAGTAAAATAGCAAATCCTTAGCATTTTGCTAAGAAATTGCATGGTTTG
>NC_090751.1:65173463-65175963 GCF_036898095.1 Palaemon carinicauda
TATCTCAATACACATCGAGTCATGGTTCGTAGTCTTGGGAAATTTATACACTATAAATCATATAGGCTTGAATCCCAATTGTTGAAAGGAAAATTTTCAACAATTTTCTTAAAAAATTCTAGATGTATATTGATTATAGTCTCCAAAATTATTACGACAACGACAATATGAATAGAGGAAATATCATAATATTGGATTTCAGAATATCAAGTTAAATATTGTGTAAACAGGAACCAACACTATTTTTGCATGTAGGTTGTGTGCAGAATATTCGTATGTCTAACCCGCCCCATTTGTATGATCACAATAATTCGTGTTCTTTAATTCCCGTGTCTCACTTTTCATTTAACATTTTATTTGCTATTGCTCATACATCAACTCTTGTTAATTACGCACAAACTGTGTTAGGAATTAAGTGTGGAGATATGTTGAGGGCAAATACATTGGACAAACTTGTTAAACATTCTGCCATTTCATCGTAACTTTAAAATTGCATATTTTTTGAGAGTTAGTATCGGCTAGGTTTATGTCTCTATTTACTTTAGATTTTTGCGTTCGGTGGAAGCACAATCGTATTATTCCCTTGCTCTGGATATGATATTTTATTGGTGGCTGAGCCTTGTGCGTAGATTAGTTTTTATTTTTTTCGTAACAAATAAATTTCTAAATGAAATAAATGTCAAAATGTGTTTTATGAATAGAGACTACTTTATGACATGAATGGATTCAATGAAGATTAATTCCTATGGTATACCAATTAATGAGTTAACATAGAAATACAGAATGACTTATTATTATTGTTATTATTATTATTATTATTATTATTATTATTATTATTATTATTATTATTATTATTAGCTACGCTAAAACCCTGGTTGGAAAAGCAGGATGCTACAAGCCAAAGGGCTCCAAGAGGGAAAAATATCCAAGTGAGGAAAGGAAATAGGGAATTAAAAAAGTATAGGAAAAGTAATAAAAGATTGAAATGAAATATTTTAAGAATAGCAACAACATTAAAACAGATCTTTCATATATAAAATATAAAAAGAGACTTATGTCAGCATGTTCAACCTAAAAACATTTGCTGCAAGTTTGAACTTTAGCAGTTCTAACGATTCAACTACCCGATTAGGAAGATCATCCCACTAATTGGTCATAGCTGGAATAAAACTTCTAGAATACTGTTTAGTATTGAGCCTCATGATGGACAAGGCCTGACTTAGCACTGCATACCTAGTATTACGAACAGGGTGGTAGTGTCCGGGAAGATCTGAATGTAAAGATGGTCATCAGGAATAAGAAGTTTAACCAACCACCATCGGAATGAGGCGTTTAGTGAGCTAACTCTAGGCAAGTTCGGAGGAAACTGGCAATTGTTATTAAAGACCCTCTATAACTTCTATAAGAGGAACCATTGTAAGTTAAGAGATAAAAAAGCAGTGGAAAAGAGTGGGAACTAAATCCCTGATAATTATCTTTTTCCTTAACGTTGGACCGTACACTGAATAGACAATCTTCTATAAGGAAGTGGAATTCCATCATAATTCCTTGTGTTCATCGTAACTGAAATGATTGACAAAATATTTGTAATATGATAACAACTACTGCTACATCTGAATCAAGGATACTGGGTGCGGTGTGCTCGCAAATGATGTCTAAGAAGCCTCTCCTCCTTGCGATTCCTTCATAACTCTTCATCAACAAAACCCTCTCTCGGACTGACTTCCAGCACCCTCCAATCTCCGTATTTCTCCATGCATCGTTTTGGACTGCCTTCCATTCTGGCAAAATGGCCCTTCCAATCGGGCTTTTTGATATTTTTATGAACGTTATTCCTTTACTGCTATTAGATTTAACATTCTACTTCTATGGGTACTAGTACGGTCAGAATTTGTTGTGTTCAACTATTCCACATTTAACACCTTACGATACCAATGTATCCCACGAATCTTACAGTTGGAATGGAAGCTATTGGGACTCTTGAGTGTGCGCTTACACTGTAGGGGGGCTATCCCTCTGAATATCAAAATAAGCAGAGTTAACACTAATATTTGTTTTTAACATGCGCCTGGTATGGAAGTTACTTCTGAATAAAATTTTCGAAGGCTATAGAAAGCCATAAAAGCGTTTTGATAGAAAAATGAAATGCATTATTGTAAATAATAGGCCTTAGTGCAATAGGCGTTAGAGAAGATGATGATGCTGATGATATATATACATACATACATATATACACATATACATATATATATATGTGTGTGTGTATATATACATATATACATTAATTTATGTATATATACTCATATATATATATATATATATATATATATATATATATATATATATATATATATATATATATATATATATATATATATATATATATATATACAGATTCATTACATACAAGCGCACACACACATATATATATATGTGTGTGTGTATAATATATATATATATATATATATATATATATATATATATATATATATATATATAT
>NC_090751.1:65187230-65219730 GCF_036898095.1 Palaemon carinicauda
GTATAGACTCTAGTCTATACCAACGACCATAGACGTTTCATTTCCAAATTTTATTGAAGGCAGTATTTGGCTGTTGGAAAATTGCTGCAATTCTTTTATCGATTTATTTTACCTAGACATAAAACTGAATTCCTGCATCCCATTAATCTCTCTCTCTCTCTCTCTCTCTCTCTCTCTCTCTCTCTCTCTCTCTCTTTCTCTCTCTCTCTCTCTCTGTCTGTCAGATGAATTACTGGAGATCTCTTTCTGGGTCAGTGAGAAAAAATAAATCTTCTATTGAATACCTACACTTAAAATTATATCTATTAATAACTGCCCACGAGAAGAAGTCAATAGTTGTCCCATTAAGCACTGCAGTCACTCAAGATTTCTCAAGAGACCAGAGCACTCGCATCAAAGTATTCATCAAATATCATAAAATGCATAAGGATTCATAAGCGAGTTTCTGGTTGGAATCAATGTTTATTTACAAGTTTGTTCGTGTTCGCTATCTATTTTCATTATATCTTAAGTAAGTTTGTGTTTCTTGTTAATTTTCGTATCTTTAACTGAGCAGTGCTCATATTGAAAGCAAAGTGACTAAGAGAGAGAGAGAGAGAGAGAGAGAGAGAGAGAGGAGGAGGAGGAGGGCAAGTGGTGGCAGGCTTGTGAGCACTGCATCATGCAAATTAGTTCAGGTCTGGAGGCCGCATTGGCCGTACCTTGATTGCAAGAGCTTCAAATTGCTTCCTTTGCAACGCCTCCTCCTTCGCTTTTCAAGTGGCAACCATACGCAATCTCGCAGGAGTGAAGGCGATTCGCAAACAAAAGAACAGAGGGGTGATCGCGCTGGCAAGCAGACGGACAAACAGACACAGACAGTTATAATGGAACACGAGATTGCGCTCATTTTCGCTTGTCAGGAGGTAGAAGGACTGGTCTTAGAGAGAGAGAGAGAGAGAGAGAGAGAGACTCGGTCTGGCAGATTATAAGACAAATTTCTAGACAGGTGTAATATGAGAGAATTGGATAAGATTGTACTTGCGTAACATTTCCTTTTTAGCTTTTATTTTTAAAAAGGAATTGCCTTCCAAAGTGTCATTATTATCAAAAGAGAAAAAAGAACACTTTTCCAGAGAATTAGTAAAGGAAAGAAAAAAGCATCTTAGTTTGATTGTTACACGAGGTGAAGTAAATGAATTAAAGATTGAATAAAAAGTAAAGTTAGGACAACAAGGATAAGGATTATGATTAAGCACTCTTTTCTTCTAGAAAATTTTTCTTAACAAGTATCAGCGATGCAGGATTACATGGTCACTCAATGGTAATAATATTCCGTCCTGGATTAAAACTGAGAAATACTTTTTATCTTTTCCGATAACTATTTTGATCAGATTATGGCGTATAGAGTAATGCAGGCTGATAATGCGAGATATTTTTATTTTTGTTCTTTGGGGGATTTTTCTTGTCTTCTTTTTGTAAAGAGTCATAGAACAAATGCATAGTGGGGCCTCATTATGTTTAATCTATTAATTCATAAAGTATTTTCTTATCGGTTCATTAGCACATTTTCTTATCACTTTGAAATAAATAGAACATTAAGTATGTTATGTAAGTATCAATAGTATTTGCATCAGAGACAAATTAGACAGGATGAAAAATGTATATGAAAAATTATATCTAAATTAGCAAATAGCAAAAGGGCTTCACTCGGTAGTTTTGATTAAGTAGGGTGTGTATTTTGGGTGATGTTGTGAGATGGCTCTATAGGGATTTAGAGAATTTATTCTTACAAAACACAAGATTATAAAACATGTACACACACACGCACGAACACACACACACACATATATATATGTAGATATATATATATTTATATATATATATATATATATATATACGCCATATATCAAGTAATTTACAAATTTATAAACTATAATATGTTTTGCATTTTATCATGTATATAAATACATGATGTATATTGGGATGTGTTATATATCATGTTATATATGATAGCGCACAAACGCAGACGCACACGCACACGCACACGCATATATATATATATATATATAAAGGCTAATGAATAGCATTGCGAATCTACGCTATTAGAAGTCTATGAGAGTATTATCCCGAAAGAAGAAGAAGAAAAAAAAGGTGTTTTAAAGCAAAGACTAAATTGTTAAATGAATAATATTCTCTCCAAATGATTCCGCAGACTTTTTCTTATTTCAGAAAAAGCCATTGCTTGATATGCAAGACGAATCTGAGTTGAAAAGAATTGCATATGCTTTCAGAATAAAGAGGAATGTGGAAATGTCAGATGATTAATGGTCTTCCATCACGAGAAATGTTGATATTTAGATTTAGATTTTATGTGCGATAATTTATAAATCGTCTGGCAACTGGCAAATGTATAACTTTATCAAAATTATCTACTTAAGTTTGCATATGAATTTTAAAAGTTCGAGAATTTTTTTCATAAGAATATATGATGAATAATTATCAGTTTTGATTATAAAAATGTTACATATGTGGGATTTAACATATTAAAGGAACAAAGGCATTAATATCTTGCAATGTGTTCATGGCTTATAAAGCTATACGCATCAACCATATTGCATGAGAACATCTGATTAAAATCGTTGAAAGGTCTGCAATTGGAAAGTTACCTAGTCTTAAAGATTTATTCTAAAGCTTCACGATAATTCTGTTACTTTCACAACTTCTGCAGTTATTATCCCGCTCATTATAAATCAAGTACCTACCAAGGTCTATAGACCTTGCTTCCTATAATCAAATCAACAGTATGCCGAATAATTTGTTCTTTGATGGGCATAGAAATGGTATCTGATGTACACTCGCCTGCAAAAATATCGCTATCCGTTTCAAAATCTTTTGGTATCTTGTAAGAATAATAATGAAAAAGAAGTATCTGGCAACTTTTTTTTCTGGGCAGACGAATCCTTGTTGAGTGTGTTATTCCAGGCAATAGGTCTCCTCAGTCAGTCTCTCTCTCTCTGAACTCTCTCCCTCTCTCTTTCAAATATAGAATAGGGTCGGCGAATAGGTAAATTGAATAGATATGGTAGACAATAATTTATCTTATGTTCTAATCAAAATATTGAAAAAAAGAAATATAAAGTTTTAAAACGTTATAGTCCCGCTCTAATCTACATAAGAAATGGCCATTCTCTCTCTCTCTCTCTCTCTCTCTCTCTCTCTCTCTCTCTCTCTCAGTATTTCACATGATCTCTTGCTTTATCTATTCCTTGGGCTAACGAGATTCTCAAAATAGTTTTCAGGACGTGTAGGGCTACGCAATTCCCACACTGAGTTTACATGCTTAGTTTAAGTATTCTTATTCTTGACGTTAATAGTATCCCAGTGGCTTGTACCAACCGTGTGTCACACAATTGTACATAATTACTTTTGTATATATTATGCTTGTATCATCGCTCTTCCCTCGCACTAAAACGAACATGAAAATTCATGTCTGGGTTTCTCTGTAATATTGTCACTTTCTCGAACATGTATTTCCATGTTGCCTTGAGGTTTTGTATATAAAGGAGAGTGTTCCTTAATAAAGTACTCAGTTGATTGCATCCTCTCTCGGCTCGTCACATTGGTGGCCCCGGAGTGACTCGCGCTTCCCGCTTCCCCCCCCCCCCCCTCCTACAACTCTCACCGTTACTATGACGCCGTCAACGCATACCTTCTGCAGCAGTACTCGCCGTCGCCAGCCGCCCGTATAGCAACGCCTTTTCAGCTCTCTCAACAACCGTTGGGGGACCAAAGGGCTTCGCTTGCACTCAGGGAAATGACCAGTATCGCTCGCCTTCAACCTGCCGCAGACGGCTCTCCTCGTGAGGTGAACCTACTTTGTGCCCTTATGGACAACCACTTCATGACCTTCCAAACCTCCATCAATGCCTCCACTCGTGACGAAGAGGACACCTATTCAACTTCAACCGAAGCTGACGTGAATGCTGTAGGACAATACACGCCTATGAATGCCGTAGGACATACACGCCTATGAACGCCGTAGGCCTATGAATGCCGTAGGACACGCCTATGAATGCCGTAGGACACACACGCCTATGAATGCCGTAGGACACACTCGCCTACCCCGTGACGAGCCGGAGCGGCATCACAGCCACACATCATCCACCACTCGCTCGCACCCCAACCATCGACTTCTACAGCCACTCACTGCCGCTAATCGGCGCAGTTTTTACTACTACCTCTCCAGATTCAGGGCACCTATTTAACATGTTCAGTATGTCATTTTTAGAGGGGGAGCCATGTACCAACCGTGTGTCACACAATTGTACATAATTCCTTTTGTATATATTATGCTTACCAATGTGACGAGCCGAGAGAGGGTTGTGAACTCAAAGGCAGGATGCAATCAACTGAGTACTTTATTAAGGAACACTCTCCTTTATATACAAAACCTCAAGGCAACAGGAAAATACATGTTCGAGAAAGTGACAATGTTACAGAGGAAAACCAGACATGAATTTTCATGTTCGTTTTAGTGGGAGGGAAGAGCGATGATACAAGCATAATATATACAAAAGGAATTATGTACAATTGTGTGACACACGGTTGGTACAGGCTTACCATATTTGCCTACAGTTTTTCTATTGGATTGAAATCGGGAGATTTAGCAGGCCATTCAATCTTGTTACTAATTTAGATTTATAGATGGGGCCGTTATCCATGATGAGATAAAATTATAGGCTCCGGTTCCGGGATCAACATTGCTTTAACAATAGGCCTATATATATATATATATATATATTGAAAAGACAGTGAAAGATGGAAATTGAATGTTGTTAAAAGGAGAGGAGGCAAGGTAAAGGTGGGCGGAATATTTTCAAAGTTTACCTAATGTTGAGGATAATAGGGAGGCAGATATAATTGCTGTTGCAGGTGTTGGGGTGCCAGTAATGGGAGATGAGAATGAGAGAGAGATCACAAGAGAGGAAATGAGGAGAGTACTAGATGAAACTAGAGTAGGAAAAGCATCTGGTATGGATGGTGTGAGAGCTGAGATGTTGAAGGAAGAGGGTGTGGCTGTACTTGAATGTTTGGTAAAATTGTTTAATATGTGTTTTGTGTTGTCAATGATACCAGTAGATTGCGTTTGTGCATATATTGTACCACTATATAAGGGTAAGGAAGATGTGCATAAGTGTTGTAATTCGAGGGGGTATTAGTTTGTTGAGTGTGGTTGGAAAAGTGTATGGTAGAGTACTGATTAATAGGATCAAGGATAAAACAGAGAATGCAATCTCAGAAGTACAGGGTGGTTTTAGAAGAGGTAGGGGATGTATAAATCAGATTTTTACAGTTAGGCAGATAGGCGAGAAATATTTAGCAAAAGGTAAGGAGGTGTATGCTGCGTTTATGGATCTGGAGAAAGCGTATGATAGAGTTGATAGGGAAGCAATGTGGAATGTGATAAGGTTATATGGAATTGGTGAAAGGTTGTTGCAAGCAGTGAAAAGTTTCTACAAAGGTAGTAAAGCGTGTGTTAGGATAGGAAATGAAGTGGGCGGTTGGTTTTCAGTGAGAGAGGCTGAGACAGGGATGTGTGATGTCGCCATGGTTGTTTAACTTGTATGTTGATGGAGTGGTGAGAGAGGTGAATGCTCGAGTGCTTCGATGAGGATTGAAACTGGTAGACGAGAATGATCATGAATGGGAGGTAAATTAGTTGTTTTTTGCAGATGACACTGTACTGGTTGCTGACTGGGAAGAGAAGCTTGACCGATTAGTGACAGAATTTGGAAGGGTATGTGAGAGAAGGAAGTTAAGAGTTAATGTGGGTAAGAGTAAGGTTATGAGATGTACGAGAAGGGAAGGTGGTACGAGGTTAAATGTTATTTTGAATGGAGAGCTACTTAGGGAGGTGGATCAGTTTAAGTAATTGGGGTCTGTTGTTGCAGCAAATGGTGGAGTGCAAGGAGATGTACGTCAGAGAGTGAAGGAAGGATGCAAAGTGTTGGGGGCAGTGAAGGGAGTGGTAAAGAATAGAGGGTTGGGCATGAATATAAAGTGAGTTCTGTATGGGAAAGTGATTGTACGAACTGTAATGTATGGATCGAAATTGTGGGGAATGAAAGTGACGGAGAGACAGAAATTGAATGTGTTTGAGATGAAGTGTCCGAGGAGTATGGCAAGTGTATCTCGAGTAGATAGGGTTAGGAACAAAGTAGTGAGAGTGAAAACGGTTGTAAGAAATGAGCTAGTAGCTAGAGTGAATATGAATCTGTTGAGATGGTTTGGCCATGTTGAAAGAATGGAAAATAGCTGTGTGCTAAAGGTGATGAATGCAAGAGTTGATAGGAGAAGTACAAGAGGAAGGCCAAGGTTTGGGTGGATGGAGGGAGTGAAGAAAGCTCTGGGTGGTAGGAGGATAGATGAGAGAGAGGCAGGAGAGCGTGCTAGAAATAGGAATGAATGACGAGCGATTGTGACGCAGTTCTAGTAGGCCCTGCTGCTTCCTATGGTCGCCTTGAATAACCGCGGAGGTAGCAGCAGTAGGGGATTCAACGTTATGAAGCTTCATCTTTGGTGGATAACGGGGGGAGGGTGGGTTGTGGCACCATAGCAGTACCAGCCGACCTCGGTTGAGTCCCTTGTCAGGCTAGGAGGTAAGTAGAGAAGAAAGGTCCCCCCCCTTTTTTTTTCATTTGTTTGATGTTGGCTACCCACCAAAATTGGGGGAAATACCTTGGTATATATATATATATATATATATATACATGCATAACATTCAAAATGTGTATATTATATATAAAAGTTTAGACTTAAGTGAGTGTGTGTGTGCATTACACATATCATTAGGCCTAGAGTTTATATAAATATTAAGGCAGAGAATCTTTCAGAAATTAGGCCTAATTTTATGATGATGTATTGTAGCATTTGCAAATCATTTGTGATAAAGATTCCCTAACATCGTTTGAATCTTGCCTAATATTCCATTTGCACCAACAGTGAAGACAGTCATGTTCAACCGAGGAAAATATTTTTTCATCACCGAAGATCATTTTTATCCAGAATTCATCGACCTTGAGGTAGTACTCTAAGGCAAAAGAGAGCCTACCTTGACGGTGTCTATCTGTCAAAAAATGGCTTCCTTTATGGTTTGAAGGGGTGAATGGCTGTTCTATGTAGTGTTCTTCGGATAGTATATGTCAAAACATGAAGATCTAGTTCCTTTTAATAAATGTTGCGTTAGTTAATGGATGACGACGAGCAAAATCGACAATCAATTCGTCTTCTCCCTGGGTAGTGAGTTTAGGTCTAGCTTGCCGCTGCATTCGGTTCACAGTTCCTAATTCTGTTTCTCTATTCATCCATTGATATACTGTTGTTCAGTGTGTTTAACTGTCACATTATATTTGTTTTCGGTTTGTTAGCCTTATGATACTCATGATGGAACTGCGCAATGCTAGAGAATTATGTTTTCTTGTATTATGAGCCAATACAATGCATAAAAACTCGACCTTGTTCCATACATACACACATATACCAAGGCACTTCCCCCAATTTTGGGGGGTAGCTGGCATCAAACAAATGAAACAAACAAGGGGACCTCTCCTCTCTACGTTCCTTCCAGCCTGACAAAGGACTCAACCGAGTTCGGCTGGTACTGCTAGGGTGCCACATCCCACCCTCCCGTTATCCACCACAGATGAAGCTTCATAACGCTGAATCCCCTACTGCTGCCACCTCCGTAGGGGATTCAGCGTAAAAAAGTAATTTCATGTCCTACAATTTACAATAGATTCTAATTTGTTCACGTCCCTAAATGAAGAAAAAGTTTCATAATGTTTCATATTGTTTCTCGTTTTTCCTAAATTATGTAAATATGACAATGATTTTTATTGTGAACAGAAATTAAATAATCGTATATATAATTTCAAAATTTTCCCAACAGAAAAAGTAAAATGTGTACGATATAATAAAGAACATAATTGATAACCATTTGAGCGAAACCTTTTGAACAAGGTAGCGATCTCTTTGCCCAGCGAGTGTAAAACATTCAGCCGGTAGTTGCTCGATTTTTTGAAGTAGATGAAACCCACCACTTACCATATACCACGATGTCTACTGAAGATGTCAGGTGTCACAACTGATATTGTGCGGTCACGTATTGAGGATGGATGGTGGGGAGGGAGGGAGGAGGGCTTTGGAGGAACCTGTTAAAGGGGGAAGAGTTAGATGATGAGATAAGGAGAAGGATGATATGGAGAGAAGAGGTTTGATAGAAGACATTAGAGGGTGCATCAGGCAACCTACCACATAATGTAGGGATAACGGTGGGAGAGAAAATATATATATATATATATATATATATATGTATATATACACACACATATATATATATATATATATATATTTGTTACAATTAAAAATATTTTTTACAAATCTTTGCTATCCCAAAAACATTTCTTAGAAGAATGTATGAATAAGGCTAAGAAAACATTTTATAGTGTCCAGCTAGAGAGGAAGGAAACAATTAATAATATGCTTTGTTTGCCATTTTATGTTTGTCTTTTAGATGTTATACCCCTTTTGAAAAACTAGACATTAGGGTAGTGTTTGAATATAATTGTACGTTGAAAACATGTTGATTAAGAATAGTTCTGGAAATGATAGTAATGTAATATATAGCATTCCTTGTTCAGAGTGTAACTTATTCTATGTCGGCCAAACATCCAAAGGTATCTCACTCAGATTAAAACAGCATCAGGTGGCTGTCTCCAGGGGTTCTCTTAATAATGCCTTGGCCTCCCACTGGTTAGGGTCAAGTCACAGAATTGGATGGTCAAAGGCAAAAAAAAATAATCCATGTAAATGACTATATCCAAAGGAATATTGTTGAATCCTTTTTAATCTCCTGTACCAAAGGTAGAAATTTGAATCTAAGCCAAGGTCTGTTTTCCGTTAATCCAGTATTATCCTTTTATCTAAAATCTATTAAGAAACTGCTGGATCCCCTTCACCTGTGTAAATATAATGTCTTTGTGTATGTATTCTCATTATTGAGTCTGTTGACGTCCCTAATGGACGAAAGCACTTACTCCAATCAAGTCTTTTCATGTTTCCTTTTGTGGCTATAATATACATATATATATATATTATATATATATATACATATATATATATATATATATATATAGTTTGTGTGAGAGCGTGTGTGTATAAAGAGAGAGAGAGAGAGAGAGAGAGAGAGAGAGAGAGAGACCTATAGTATAGCCCATATATGTATAGGCTTACAGTATACGCTATCTATCTATATATCTATCTATCTATCTATCTATCTATCTATATATATATATATATGTATGTATATATATATATATATATATATAGACAACTGGCGAAATCTAACTGGGGCCCTTTGCATCAATAGGCGTAGGAGGATATGATGATGATGATGATGATGATGATATATATATATATATATATATATAGTTTGTGTGAGTGTGTGTATATAAAAGGAGAGAGAGAGAGAGAGAGAGAGAGAGAGAGAGACCTATAGTATAGCCTGTATATGTATAGGCTTAAAGTATAGGCTATATGTATATATATATATATATATATATGTGTGTGTGTGTGTGCATATATATATATATATATATGCGTATAAAATCACAGGAAAACGTGATGCTCAGATGCAGAAGAACCACAGGGAAAATGAAAATACAGAATATACACTTGAGTCCTGACTAGTTTCGTGATACTTCACGAAACTAGTCAGGACTAAGTGTATATTCTGTATTTTCATTTTCCCTGTGGTTCTTCTGCATATATATATATATATATATATATATATAGACGACTGGGGAAATTTAACCGAGGCACTTTGCGTCATTAGGCGCAGGGGGATATGATGATGATGATGATGATGATGATATATATATATATATATATATATATACAAGCTTACAGTATTTTCATATTATGTACAAACCTATATTATAGCTGGTCTTTGAATAGGCCTTTAATAAGCCTATCTATATATAGCCTACAGAACAGCCCATCTATGATTAAGCATACGGTATAGCCCAGCTATGTATGGGCCTACAGTATAGCCTCTGAACGTATAGACCTACAGCACTCTTAACAGGCAAAGCAACTTAATATCGCATATGCAACAAGCTTAAATTATCGCTTAAGCCACAAAGTTAGGCATATTATATATGGATAATAAAGATTTCTATTTGTAGGTTTAAATTTCACAGAACAAATATAAAGTTATACACAAAACCAACTTATTGTAAATCAGGCGGGAAAAGAAAACGGGAGCTTATACTCCTTCAAAGTTGCTGAAGGAATTCCATTCAAATTTAACGTTTTTTATCAGATGAATATGCACAGACCCACACGCACACACACACACACATACACACACACACACACACACACATATATATATATATATATATATATGTATATATATATATATATTATATATTACTTGTTTAAAACACATGACCTACAGGTCATTGTGGAAGTAAGAGAAGTGTGAGAACTGCCATAGTCATATTCTAAGCAGGATGCGATTGCCAAACCTCAGCAATGTAACATTTTCCATGAAGAGTAAACACAAACCAAGTCCCGTGAGAAAGAAGTTGTCTGTGAGAAAGGAACTAGTATCTTCCGGTATAAATGTTGTGTTTACTATAAGTGCATAAATACTGAGATAACTGAGGAGACTTTAGTATGAAATTGGATATTTGTATTAGTTTACTTTACGATATCATACAGAATGGTCATCTGACCAAACCAGCTATACTCCTGTGATGGAGATGTTAACACTGTTCTTAAAGAATAAACTATTTTAAAGTTAACTTACTTAGACTTTACTTGAAGATGTAACATACCAACTCTAATCTATAACACATTAAAGATGACATTTGAAGAGAACCCAAATGTGTGTTAACCACAGTAGCACACCAATAAATGGTGACAGCGGTAAAACTCTAAGAACCAGAGAAAGATCTTCAAGAACCAGCGAATAAAACACTAAGAACCAGAGAAAGATCTTCAAGAACCAGCGAATAAAACTCTAAAAACCAGAGAAAGATCTTCAAGAAATCAACAGTAATGAATCTACAATTTTGACTAAGTATCATAGTCCACCAAAGAAATGAAACATTTAATACCAACAAATGAATGTTATACAAACTGAGGAACTGGATCTTCAATCAACATCCTAAGAAAACCAAGGACTGACATTCAACGTTTACAAAACATTGAAGAAACATATCCAGGAAGCACTACATTCAACGGAAATCGGACCGAAAACATTCACCCAAACATCAAGAGAGAGAGAGGAAATGACGACATCACACTTCGCCACATAAACCGAAGCTAAGTACAATTTTCTTATTCATTTCAGTATTGAGCAGTGAGGTGTAGTTACCACGAGTCGATAGTCCATTATTACTGGGGTGAGTTGTTTGCTAATCTTCAATTTCCTTTCATTAAAGGAAACTGTGTTCAACTTCGAATTCTCGTCTAGAATTTTTTTTTCTCTCTCTGTGCTAATTCCGTTTTCTTTCAGAAATTCTCGGGAAATATCTTTGTATTCCGTTTTCTTTCAGAAGTTCTCGGGAAATATCTTTGTATTAGTATCATTGTTTTGGGGAATTTTGTTATAATCTTTATCATTTAGTGCTTATGCGTTTACGCAGTGGACGTCGGTATTCATATAGATATTTTGATAGGATTGCAAGGGGTCGTAGAGATAGGAAAAGAAATACCGTAAACATGACGCCCCCTGTGAGCCCAGCCCCTGGACCGAGTAACCCAACAGCAGGACATGGTAACCCCCTTCCTATTGTGACACTAGTAAATGCTCGCTCTGCAATCCTTCCTTTTCAGGGTCGGGTTAATGGGTTTTTGCCTCAGAATGTGGAGTCATGGATTTCATCCGTCGATGCCCATTTAAATGCCAAACAAATCGTAGACCCTTTTGTACAATTACAAGAAGCTAAAAGTTTTATAGACTTTTCTAAAGGAGATATGAGTGTGTATTTAAGGGGTGTTTCATTTCAAGAAGCAGTTACCTGGGATGATTTCAAAGTTAGGCTATGTGCGGTCTATGGGGTTGAAGAAGCCTTGGATGTAGTTTTAACGTTAAGAAATATACTTAATCAAGCCACTATGACTCGGCTTAATGTTATTGAGAGAGCAGCTCTCATAGCCGATAGGCTTAATGAATATCAAGATATTTTAGGTAATTCCACTTGGGTTACTAGAGATAACATCTCCGTGAAAGATTTTTTTACGATTAATGTATTCAACTTGCATGACACTTATGTTGCCTGAAGCTTTAGTGCGGTGTTTTGATAAAAAGTTAACGCCAGCAAGTACGGAATTGGATGTATGTAAACAGATAAAGAAACACATGTCTAAGTGTCCTGATCTTGATCCCGTGTTAACCCAAGTTTTTGCAAAAAATGAAACAAAGCCACAACAAGTAAATGTAGTTAATAATAGTCAAGTTGCAGGAATGACGTGTTATAATTGCAAACGTCAAGGTCACTTGATTACAGACTGCAGAACGAAATTCTGTTTGATACATAATAGTTCGACTCATTCATATAGTCAGTGCTACTCGCGTAAGACACAACAGAATCCTAGAAATAAACAGTCAATTCCACAGTCAGTTCCATATGGAAATAAAAAGAAAAATCCTCATTTCAATAAGAAGAAACAGCCAAACGTCAAAGTAGTTCAGAATCCGAAACAAACAAACAGTTCTTCGAATAACGCTGAGCCTGAGTCGTCAAACCAGACCTCGCAAGGTCAGACTAATTTTCAGAATGTGCAGAGCAAAGCAAATACCACATACGTAACTCCAGTGGGGGAAGAGAGTGATGTTGGGTCAAGGTCATTCATGTCAACATCAGTAGTATTGAATAATCAATTTAATGTTTTATCAGATCATTGTGAGGCAATAGATTTTCCTACGAAACACACGGCCGAATTAAGTAAATCAGTGCATGCTCCCGTAGATTTGCAACGAATTCATACAATATTAAGCCAAAATGAGTTACGACCAACATTATATGCTGTAAATTTAGAACACAGATCCTTCACAGTATTTTTTGACTCTGGTAGTCCACGTAATATCATGGATTTGAGGACACATCATTTGTTGTTTTCGAACTTTCCAATGTGTAAGACTCTCGGGTATAGGAAATAATTAATTAAATGTAATAGGCGTAACTCATGTTCTGTTCAAGGTCGGTAAGCGCACGTTTACCGATACATTTGTTGTTGTACAAAACATTGATATGTATCCAGCTGTAATTATAAGATACCCATCTATGGGCAATCAAAACATTATCTTAGCCCCTGCCAAACACGGCGTGTATATCAAAGAAAAATTCTATAAGTCTTCTAATACCTTAAAATCACTTTTGGATAAAAAGGAGACGACAAATAAAACAGTGACGTACTTTGAAGAACCAATAACTTGTCTCACTAATAAAGAAATAATATACGCGACCCAACAGAATTCTCGTTCACCCGTAATATCATCTTGCACGTAATCTATCGAGCCGAACGTACCTTCGAAATTAATAGTGCAAGTAAAGAAAACATTACCGGGATCTGAAATATTAATCCTTTCCGACACTTTGAAAACTAACGGATAGTCTGTCACACAAGCTATTTATACAGTAGGCTCACATCAACAATGTAATATTGAAGTCTGTAATCATTTAAATACCACTTTAGTAATTCACAAAAATCAACATATCTTGGATGTAGAAGTTTATAAACATCGTATTCTTACCGTTGCTGAAATTAATCATGCTCAATCAGTTGCGGATGAATTCCTTTGGCAATCTATTAAAAATAAAATCTATAAAGACATTCAAAACGAAGAAATTCAGCAGAAAACTTTTGGACTTTTAACTGAATATTATGATGTTTTTTCCACTACGGATGGATCCTTAGGAAAAACAGATGTGATCGAGCATCAAATAAGGTTAAAGGACAAGCAGAAAAATTATCTATGTACCCTCGTACAGACTCCCTATGAAATTCCAGAATGATATAAATGATGAAGTAGGTAAAATGCTAGAAGAAGGAGTCATTAGGAAATTGAACAGCCCATATAATTTTCCATTAATAGTTGTTCCGAAAAAAGATCGAACATGGCGTATCTGAGTAGACTTCCGTCGCCTAAACGAGGAGACGATCCCTGATCGATTCCCAGTGCCATGTACTGACGATATTTTATCTTTGTTAGGTCAGAATAAATATTTTACCAGTTTGGACTAACTTAAAGGCTTTCACCAGATATCATTAGAAGAAAATAGTATCCCATACACAGCCTTCAGCACAGCCAGGGGACATTATGAATTTTTACGGATGTCTTTTGGTTTACGTTGTGCTCCCATAACATTTACAAGAATGATTAACATAGTGTTTGGAGACTTGCTAGGGGATATATTGCATGCCTATATGGACGACCTTGTAATCTTTTCCAACACCTTAGAAGAACATCTACGTAAATTAGAACTAGTACTACAGAGACTAAGACAACATAACTTAAGGGTAAAGATTAGTAAGTGTGAATTTTTCAAAACAGAATTAGTCTATTTGGGTTTTATGGTGTCAAGCCAAAGTCTTAAAGTAGTCCATGATAAGGTGTCGGCTATCCGTAACTTTCTGATACCTACTAATGTCAAGGGAATACAGCAATTTCTGGGTTGTAGTGGATGTTATAGGCGTTTTATACGCAATTATTCAATAATAGCCGCTCCCTTAACTGATCTTACGAAGAAAGGCGTAGATTTCATATGGTCTGAGCAGCATCAACAGGCGTTTAATACCTTGAAAGATGAACTGTGTAGTTCTCCTATCTTAAAATTTCCTGACTTCGGTAAGGAATTCTTCATTGCAATAGACACCTCAGACTTAGGAGTAGGTGGGGTCTTGCTTCAGCAATATGAAAAACAATTTTTCCCGATAGCTTTTTAATCTCGAAAACTGAGAACTTCCGAAAATAAGTATGCAGTAATAGACAAGGAAGGGCTAGCTATTGTTAATTCACTAGTGCATTTTAAGTTCATAATATACGGTTATCCTGTTAAGGTTCTTACTGATCATAAACCACTAACCGACTTCTTTAAAGGCTTCAACCAGAGCCCCAAACAAACTTGGTGGCATTTGATCATTCAAGACTTTGGCGCGAGAATCGGGTATTTACCTGGGAAAGCAAATATCATTGCTGATGCTTTATCACACAACCCCGTGTCATCTTGTATGGAGCCTTTAGCTGAATTAATAGATATATCAACATCCATGTCTATTATTAAAACGATATCTGAACAAGAAGATTTGGGCTGGATTGCTGAATTATTACAGACTGAGCAAAGAAAAGATCAGAAATTAGAAAAAATTATAAATGCTTTGAAAGGCAATCATAAGGAAAAGGAATATATAAAGTATAAGCAGCAGAATTATATAATCAAAGACAATATTCTGTGTAGGACCGTGACAAGGAAAACCCGCAATGCACCACATGTAACTAACGACCAGGTAGTGGTACCAATCTCACTTATTTCCTCTGTCCTAAATTGGTGGCATGCAAATCCATTGCATGGACACCCGGGGTTCTCATTAATGTCACAGAAAGCCAAATCATTGTTTTATTGGCATACGATGCTTACAGATATAAAAAAACACATAGCTAATTGTCGCACATGTCAGGAAAACAAAGGGCATACGAAAACACCTGTCAGCCTAGGGGCTTATCCCGTGCCCAATCAACCCTTTGAAAGGATACATTTAGATTTATTAACAGGATTTTACGAGTCAGACAGAGGAAATAAGCACCTCTTAGTAATTGTAGATACTTTAACTCGATATACAGAACTAATAGCGCTTAAAACTAAAGCTGCGATTGAATGCGATATGAAGTTTTACGAGTGTTACATTTGTAAACATGGAATTCCACACATGATAATCTCAGACTCGGGTGGAGAATTTAATAATCACTTTCTTACCACATTGTGTGAATTTCTAAGCATAAAGAAAATAAATACCATGATATATCACCCAGAGTCGAATGGGCTAGTGGAAAGAGCAAATAGGAAGGTTTTGAATATATTAAGAGTAACACTAGGGGGATCAGACCCCAACTGGGATATTGCAATACCAGCGGTACTGAGTACTCTGAATCATTCATATCATACATCAATTAAAATGTCACCGCACGAAGCATTGTATAGTACCACAGTTAGAACGCCTTTCCATGTATTAACGCCTACAACTAATCTATCAAATCCTTTAAAAGGATGTATAAATGCAAGCAAAAGTCATTTTGATATCCTTCGAAAGAATTTAGAAGAATCACAAATCATAATGAAAAGGAATCATGATAAAATAGCGAAGCAAACGAAATCATATACCGTGGGTGATAATGTATACATACAGGTAAATGTACGTAAAGGACTCAATTATAAACTAACACCTAAGTTTGAAGGCCCATTTAGCATTTTGGAAACATTAACGGCCAATAGGTTTAGAGTTCAAAACTTATCCCAACCCACTGATGAGAGAATCGTACCATTGGCTCACATAAGAAATTAAAATAAGAGGGAAAGAAGTGAGGGAAAGATTTTTATTTTTTTTTTAATTTTTGTAAACATAATATGTTAAAAGTTTTTCTTCTTAATACAGGAGTAATTACATATATTTTTCTCGTTACAGGTTTCCAAGATGAAGTTTTTATTGTCCGGAGTGATATTGTTCGCTCAGACATTTTTCTTGTGTGGGATGAGCTCTAAAACTAAAAGTATAGATTTTAAATATGGCACTATAGTTGAAAGACAAGAAGACGTTTTAATTACATCAAGTAACGTAGTTGTTGAAGTGCGTATGCAAGCAATTTTTCTCCCAGAGAATGACGTCACTAGCTTAAAGAGCGCCATTTCAAGGTTTGCTGTCTCATTAAATGAAATGCATAGAAGACATTTTCCTTTCAATACAGAGAGTTCGCTTGCATCGACACTAAAAGTTGCAGAGATGCTATCTGACGACTTGCAAAATAAGACTTACGATGCAGAATCTTTGGCTCGTGACCATTTGATGTGGACTGTAGGACACGATAATCTTGAGAAACGTAACCCGTTTATTTTTGCTGCACTAAACATCTTTGGTTCTATTGCAAGTTTAGGTTTAGGAATTTCAAATTGTCTTAAGATTAGTAATCAAAATAAGAAAATTGAATTCTTGACTCATGAAGATGAATTGATTATGTCAGAACTAAGGAATCAGTTAGCTTCAATCAATCAAATTATGAGTTTAGTAAATGAACATTCTAGTAATATTAATCAGATTATGGAAGTACAGGATTTGTTGGCAACGTTAACGTATTATGATTCAAAAATAGATCACATACATAATAGAATTGCACATTTCATTGAGAAATCAAAAGATTATGTGGAAGCTATCACGTTAGCGACTAGAGGTGTACTGTCACCCCATTTGTTGCCAATAAGAGACTTAACGTTAATTATGGAGAACGGACGGGAGAAATTAGGTTATATTCCTTTGTTAGACGCACGTAGGTTAGAATTTTATTGCAGCCTAATTACAGTAAGCGTTGAAAATCACAGGATTATGATTACAATTCACTTTGATTCTTCCGATGCCTGGCAATCTTACAGGATATCACCATTTCTGACTTTCATGACGAATCACTCAAATCCAGTAATATTCAGTTTGACAGGACACGTATTGATTTCCCCAGACAAGGAAACATATACAGTCATTAAAGACTTAAATCTATTAACTCACTGTTCAGACGCAATGGATAAAAAAAAATGTACAGCTGACTCATTTGAATTCCATGAAAACTTAATGGATTCATGCGAGTTAGGTATAGTGCTAGACGGTGCTCTCTACCATACAAATGAAAATTGTCTGGATAGGCTTTATCCCTTTGACAATAATAAGTTCAATTGCAGACTGAACAAGGGCTCGTGGATACGATACGAGAAGGCCGGCTTCAATGTATCATGCCAGGACGGATCCACGTCCTATTCCCAAATCTTCGTTGCAGCAGATGGTTGTATCGGGACGTCCCTGAATTATACGGTGCATGGCATCAAGACTATCATCAGAGAACGAGCCTACTTCGCGAACTTCACGTGGTCAACAACAATTCCATCTTCACCTCTCCAATACAATGCACATGTAGCCACATGTTGATGAAATTGACCGAGATGGACCACCCGACACCGACTTATGAAGAACGTCGCTTTTACATACTACTAGCAGGAATTAGTGTTACGGTGATGATATTTATCGCCGTTAACATCCTTGTTTGGCGTAGGTTAAAGAGTAACAGTATTGAGATCAAACAGAATGTTTTGCCATGTCCAGATAAAACTCCTTATTTAATTCAATTTAAAGCCGTTTGAAACTGGCCCCTTTATTCGTTCAAAGGAGTAATATTGTCTTGGAAAAGTGTTGTGCACGAAAAGCAGTTAGTACGCTAGTAATATGTAATAGAAGAGACTATAGAACATTTGCATTTTAAAAAAATAAACATTTAAAAAACATTTAAAAAATAGATAATTTTTTCGGCATCTAATAAAATATATAAGCCTGAATGTTAAAAAACAGAATCTATGGGCATCTAATAAAATATATAAGCCCTATATATATATATATATATATATATATATATATATATATATATATATATATATATATATATATATATATATATATATATACACGAAACCGTGGTACGTGTACGTACCAGGAATTCGTGTTTGTCCACTGAAATTGTATCTTTACCAAGGTAACAAATATTTTTATTTGTTACCGTATTATGATAATCTATGTTTTGACAAAGGTAACAACTATTCTTTAACAAAGTTACTGAATCATATGTATATCAGTATTTTTTTTTGGTACCATATAATCGTTTGCTAGCAATGTACCATATATGTGATCTGTATTTATCATGCATTTTTTCTTTGTTTTGGCAATATTTGTTAAGTATGCATTATTATTATTTTTAATGTGCCTATTTGAACATTCGTCCTCATTTGCTTATGGCTAGAGATTTAAAAAAATAAGAAAAAATAATATATATATATATATATATATATATATATATATATATATATATATATATATATATATATATATATATATATATATATATATATATATATATATATATATATATATATATATATATATATATATATCCAGTCACACTCCTAGTAAACATATTTTGACGTATTGTTAAATTGTTAAAATTTAGGTAGCTGACCGAGCTAATGTAATATATTATATATTACTTGTTTAAAACACATGACCTACAGGTCATTGTGGAAGTAAGAGAAGTGTGAGAACTGCCATAGTCATATTCTAAGCAGGATGCGATTGCCAAACCTCAGCAATGTAACATTTTCCATGAAGAGTAAACACAAACCAAGTCCCGTGAGAAAGAAGTTGTCTGTGAGAACGGAACAAGTATCTTCCGGTATAAATGTTGTGTTTACTATAAGTGCATAAATGCTGAGATAACTGAGGAGACTTTAGTATGAAATTGGATATTTGTATTAGTTTACTTTACGATATCATACGGAATGGTCATCTGACCAAACCAGCTATACTCCTGTGATGGAGATGTTAACACTGTTCTTAAAGAATAAACTATTTTAAAGGTAACTTACTTAGACTGTACTTGAAGATGTAACATACCAACTCTAATCTATAACACATTAAAGATGACATTTGAAGAGAACCCAAATGTGTGTTAACTACAGTAGCACACTAATATATATATATATATATATATATATATATATATATATATATATATATATATATATAGAGAGAGAGAGAGAGAGAGAGAGAGAGAGAGAGAGAGAGAGAGAGATGTATACTGCGTATATTTTATTTGGGGTAATCGTTGTTTCCTTATGAAAATATAAAGCATTGTTATAAAGTGAGGTTTACTTTTACAAAGAAATGTAGACGTAGTGAGAGAGATGCCAGATATCGCTATTTGAGACAAAAAAAAAAAAATAAATAAAAGAAAGAAAAAAAAAAAAAACTGTTTAACCCGGAAAATTTACCTCTCCAAAATTATTTATCGAAATATTTCTTTTGTAAATTTCCAGATGCTTAATTTTTTTTTCACAAATATTCGGATTTTTTTTTTTTTAATTATCGAAATTTCTATCGAGCTACCCTTTATATTGAACTGGAATCCGTTCGAAGCGTTGCAGACGAATTTAGCCACTACAGAAAAAACGAGTTTGTACCGACTGCGGCTTCTGCTATCCTTCGATGGTCGTCTTCGAGAGCTCTTTGGAGAGCTTCATCTTCAACGCGACTGAAGAGTCAAAATTCCCAAGAACGCCATTCCTGAAACGATTCAGGAAGAGGATGGAAAAACACCTCCAATGAGAAGTCGAAAACAATTCCGCAACGATGACAATTGACGATCAGGAAGGAAACTGGAAGACTTGAGGAAGATTGAAAAGCGTCGAGAATCCAAGGAAGACTGAAACCCGAATGGAAAGGTGACGTTGTTTGGGGCGGATTTAGAAGATCTTGTGGTTTTCTGGAGACTCCGTGGAAGATTCTGTAAGTCTTCAGAGTCATCTATGAAATAATGTATTTCTGAATTTCGAAATATATAAAATTCTTCACAAATATTTCAATTTTGTATTGAAATTTTTATTGTACTACCCTTTATATTCAACTATTTGATATGTTCAATGTAGGTCTAATAAATAAAATCCTAATTTTAGAAAATAGTCTTTACTTCTCCTCTATGTTATCCTATTGTAAATGATTTTAGAAGCTGATTGTAGTAGACATAGGCCTAAAAAAGATAGTTTTGTTATATGTGTCGATTTCGTGGTATTCAAAATAGATATCATGAAAAATTAACAAAATAATTCTTTCGTCTGATCGCGAATCCAGCTCAGATATCTGTGTTTTGTTTTGAAGACATTCTCAGATTCCCCGAAGACATACTGGGCTTCGGGATCCATGTTTAGTTTTGAAGACTTCTCGGAGTCTCATGGAGTGTCTCCAGATCAAGTTACCATTTTTTCAAAATAGGCCGAAAACAAGGTGAAGGAAAGGTATTAACAGAAATGGAGAATTTTAACAAAATGTGTTGTTGTTATTGTGGAGTAGCTTTGAATACCAAAGTTATTAATGGATTTATAATTAGTAATCAGAACAATATTGGTTACTCGGGAATTAATTGTGTATGCCGTTATAGTTCCGCTGTGGAATGAAACAGGGTCTCTTTGATTAAACAAAAGAGTGAAAACCCACGATCAGGAATTGTTAATGATCTGGTTGAGAAATTTGAAAAAATGCAAAAAATGGCTGAGCAAGAAAAAAGTCCTTCACTTGAAAACAAAGGAAAAGTGAGGAAACCTTGTTCTGCAATATGAAGAAAAGATTAAAGGCGATGCAAAACAGACAAGGAATAGCAAACTGGATTGTCTTGGAATCAGAAGGAATCCAAGAAGGGAGGACAAAGAAGTGGCCTTAGCTAGAATTGTACGAATTCAAGAATTGGAAAGGTCCAGAAATGAGAAGGAAATTATCTCCAGGATTAAACGACAGAATGACAAATCACACGAAGGAACCGTTAATGATATGGATAGGAAACTTGAAAAAACTCGAAAAATGGCGGAGCAAGAAAGAAGTCCTTCACTTGAAAACAAAGGAAAAGTGAGGAAACTTGTTCTGGAATATGAAGAAAGGATTAAAGGCGATGCAAAACTGACAAGGAATAGCAAACTGGATTGTCTTGGAATCAAAAGGAATGCAAAGAGGGAGGCCAAACAAATGTCCTTAGCTACAATTGTAGGAATTCAAAAAAGAAGTCCCTCACTAGAAAACAAAGAAAGGTTAAAGTATCATGTTATGAAATATGAAGGAATGATTAGAAATGACGCAGAGCACAATAGAAATAGGGAACAAAAAGATGATCTTGAAGGAAAATCTCAGGATGAGAGAAAGCATCTTAGGAGGAAAGCAAAAGATGTAGCCTTCGTGAGAATCAGACAAATTGCACAGGATGAAATATCACAGCAAAAAAGGGACATAGTATATGCTCCTCTTCAACTAAGGGAAGAGGTTCTGAAAGATGAGAAAAAAGAAGAGAAAAATAAGGTTAAACTTGAAGAAATAGAAGAAGGCATCGTAGAAAGGCGTATCCAGTATTTTGAAAATATCATACGAGGAACTATTAGGTAAGAAGGCCATCTTCTTGAAAATATCATACGAGGAAACAAAAAGGAAGAAGGCGATCTTCGTGGACAATCTGCTGACTTGAGAAAAAATCTTAATAGGAAGGCTAAGGATATTGCTTTGGCAAGGATAACACAAATAATACAAGAGGAATTATCAGAAGAACAAAATGAAAACCTCTGGAAAAGTGAGAAGATTGAAAAGGAACTTCAAGACTACCAAGAAGCAATTAGCTCAGGAACACAAGGAGATTCTGATAGTAATAGTGATGATTATGAAGAAATTATAAAGATAAAGGTAATGGGACGGAAACAAACAGCTGATCTTAGGAGGAAAGCAAAAGATAGAGCCTTTTTAAGGATTAGACGAATTGCAATGGAGGAGGTCTTTCCAGAAAAGATAGGCTTAGTATATGCTCTTGTTCTACTATGGGAAGAGGCTCTGAAAGATGAGAAAATAGAAAAGATAAAGAAGGTTAATCATGAAGTAATAGAAATAGGCAATGTAAAGAGGCGTATCCAGAATTTTGAAAATGTCATACGAGGAAACATAAAAGAAGGCGATCTTCGTGGACAACCTCGGGACTTCAGAAACCATCCTAGGAGGACCACTAAAGATAAGGCCTTGGCCCAGATAAAAAAAGTAGTACAAGAGGAAATGGCGCCTGAGAAAACAGGCCTAGTTCATGATCTTACTGAACTATATGAAAACGTATTGAAAGGAGACAAAAGGGAAAAGAAAAATGAATATCACAGGGCAATAAAAAGCCAAATATTAGAAAACTTTATTGAGTATTTTGAAAATATGTTACAAAAAACACAGAAAATGAAGGCCATCTCCAGACTTGAGAGAGAATCTTAAAAGGAAAAGTGAAAACATTGAAAATGAACTTCAAGGCTACCAAGAAGCAAATAGCTCAGGAACACAGGGAGATTCTGCTAGTAATTGTGATGATTATGAAGAAATTATAAAGGTAGAGGTAATGGGACGCAAACAAAATGCTAAGATTAGAAATATCTTACAAGAGGTTATCAAAGAAGAGAACTTTGAAGAGTAAAAAGGATTTTGTTCAATAGAATAAATAAAAAAGCAAAATCTAAAAGTATACAACTAAGAAACAATTCTGTTGGAGTAACCTAGAGGATGTGCACGGCAGAGGGAAAAAGATGAGCTTCTTCTAGTATGCAACGGTTCCATGATGGAGTGGTACAAGCCTTTGTCATGTGAATAAATGGTCGGATTTATAGATCTATTCTTCCAGATATCATTCTTATGGTTGCTCTGTTGGAATAATCTAGAAGACTGGCCCTGCTGAGGGAAAAAGCTTAGCTTTCTCTAGTATGCAGTCATATCCTCAAAGGGTACCTAAAGAGATTTTGTTGGATTCAAAACGACATGTCATGAGTGAGTTATGATTGGAGAAGATGGCCAATTGTATAATGGATGTGAATGAGAGAATTCTTCCTAAAATTACGTAAAAAGAATAGAAAAGAAATCTAAAAAAAAAATGCGTTCCAGAATAGAGGGAGTTCAACTAGAGTACAACAAAGACACAATTCTGTTGGAGTAACCTAGAGGATGAGTACTGTACAGGGAAAAAGATGAGCTTCTTCCAGTATGCAACAGTTCCATGATGGAGTGGTACAAGCCTTTGTCATGTGAACAAATGGTCGGATTTATAGATCTAGTCTTCCAGACGTCAACGTTATGGTTGCTCTGTTGGAATAATCTAGAAGACTGGCCCTGCAGAGGGAAAAAGCTTAGCTTTTTCTAGTATGCAGTCATATCCTCGAAGGGTGCCTAAAGAGATTTTGTTGGATTCAGAAGTACATTTCATGAGTGAGTTATGATTGGAGAAGATGGCCAAGTATATGATAGATGTGGATGAAAGAATTCCTCCTACAATTACATAAAAAAGAAAAAAAAAATAGAAAAAAAAAATCTAAAAAAAATACTACATAGGAATGAAAGAAGGATAAAAGAAGCTGAAGTTGTTCTAGTATGCTATGTGGGAAAAGATGTAGACAAATAAGACTAGCTCTGTAGATAAAAGAGGCGCTGAGGATCTTTTAGTATTCTATGTTCCTTGATGAAGAGGTATAAACTCTTTCTCATGTGAACATAAGGGTTGGTATTGACCCTATAGATAGAAGAAACTAAGGTTCTTCTAGTATGCTATGTTCTTTGATGAAGAGGTATAAACTCTTTGTCATGTGAACATAAGGGTTGATACTAGCTCTGTATATAAAAGAAGCTGCGGCTCTTCTTGTATGGTATGTTCCTTGATGAAGAGGTATAAATTCTTTGTCATGTGAACATGAGAGTTGGTACTAGCTCTGTAGATAGAAGAAGCTAAGGTTCTTCTAGTATGCTATGTTCTTTGATGAAGAGGTATAAATTCTTTGTCATGTGAACATAAGGGTTGGTATTAGCTCTGTAGATAGAAGAAGCTGAGGTGTTTCTAGTAGGCTATGTTCCTTGAAGAAGAGGTATAAATTGTTTGTCATGTGAACATAAGGGTTGGTACTGGCTCTGTAGATAAAAGAAGGTGAGGTTCTTCTAGTATGCTATGTTCCTTGATGAAGAGGTATAAATTCTCTGTCATGTGAACATAAGGGTTGGAACTGGCCCTGTAGATAGAAGAAGCTAAGGTTCTTCTGGTATGTTATATTCCTTGATGAAGAGGTACAAACTCCTCAAGAAATATTGCATGCTATAAGAACCTCAGTTTCTTTTATCTACAGAGCCAGTTATAACCTTTACGTTCACATGAGAAGGAGTTTGTACCTCTTCATCAAGGAACAGAATACTAGAAGAACCTTAGCTTTTTTTATCTACAGGGCCAGTAACAACACTTAAGTTCACATGAGAGGGAGTTTTTACCTCTTCATCAAGGAACATAGCATACTAGAAGGTACTGGCTAGGTACATAGAAGAGGCTGAGGTACTTTTAGTATTCTATGTTCCTTGATGAAGAGGTACAAACTCTTTCTCATGTGAACATAAGGCTTGCTACTAGCTCTGAAGATAAAAGATACTGAGGTTCTTCTAGTATGCTCTCTGTTCCTTGATGAAGAGGTATAAACTCTGTAACGTGAACATAAGGGTTAGTACTAGCTCTGTAGATGAAAGAAGCTTAGGTTCTTCTAGTATACTATGTTCCTTGATGAAGAGGTATAAATTCTTTGTTATGTGAACATAAGGGTTGGTATTGGCTCTGTAGATAGAAGAAGCTGGGGTTCTTCTAGTATGCAATGTTCCTTGATGAAGAGGTATAAATTATTTGTCATGTGAACATAAGGGTTGAGCTGGCTCTGTCGATAGAAGAAGCTGAGGTTCTTCTAGTATGCTATGTTCCTTGATGAAGAGGTATAAATTATTTTTCACGTGAACATAAGGGTTGGTAATGGCTCTGTAGATAAAAGAAGCTGGGGTTCTTCTAGTATGCTATACCTTTGATAAACACATTCGGTGTGTTTCTTCTTCAATTTCACAAAAAATGGCTTACAGAGAAAGTCTCAAGATTTTTGGCCATCAATCTATTCTGAAGAAATTTTTAAATATTGTCATTCTACCTTGTCTCGAGTATTGTTCTCCTTTCTGGTTTTCAGGTGCTGAATCACAATTTAATATGTTGGACAAAAACTTGCGGTGTTTTAAGTTTCTTATTCCTGATCTGGATATGGATCGATGACACCGTCATTCAGCTAGTTCTTAATACGAGTTGCATAAGATTTTTTATCATTCTGACCATCCTTTGCATTCAGATCATCCCAGACTGTACCATCCTCTACATAGTATTAGGTATGCGGTCAATTTTAAGTCTTGCCGATTCCACCATTATGGCTCAGTACCACGTAGTATTCTAGAAGTTTTGTTCTAGCTGTGACCAGATGTTCGAATGATTTTTTTAATCAGGCAGTTGAGTCAGTGGAACTTCAAAAGTTCAAACTTGCAGCGAATGTCTCTATGTTGAACAGGCTGACATGAGTCTCTTCATAGTTTATTTATGACAGATCTATTTTAACAATATCATTGATTGAAGGTTTTAAAGGTCACTCATGAATGGCAGAGGCAATGGAGATTGACAGTGCCCTAAAAGGAAAATTCCCTTGAGACTCACCATAAATACATATGGTCAGCGCCAAAGCAACCCCTCCACCCAAGCTAGGACTGGGGAGGGCCAGGTAATGGCTGTTGATGACTTAGCGGAGGTTACAGACCCTCATAGGCTATTTTTCCTTGCTGGAGCCATTGGTCTTATAATATCCTGAATTTCCATCTAAGGTTGTAGCCTAGCTAGTAATAATAATAATAATAATAATAATAATAATAATAATAATAATAATAATAATAATAATAATAATAATAATAATAATAATATGAAGAACAAAAAATCTGTTACATCCATAAGTTACCTGTATTCTGATGAGTGATAAAAAGAAAATTAGTATTAATTATTTAGATTCTCGCAAGTGATTCATTCTGAAAATGTGAATTGGTGCAATGAAAACAGATTGTTCTTTTCTTTCGGTGAAATGTGTTCGTAACTGATCTATTTACTTAAGGATTATTTATACGTAAGATTTAATTAGTTAAATATGAATCAAGTTTTATATTCAACCTATTTTTCTATGCAGCACCAGAAAATATAGTTAAATAAACAACTCTGCTACTCAACTAAAATATTTCAAACATTAAAACGAGTTTAAAGGGAAATTTGAATATATAATGGGAGATGCAGGTCTTAGAGTTTTGACATAAATAAGAATCTTGACGTAAATCATTTGGAAGAAACCTAATCAGAATGATATTGCCATAGATATTTCACTATTAACTAATGTGCTTAGATTACTTAAGGGATTTGGATATTGTACTTTCGAAGCTGATTGTACCATCACAAACATTGGCTTGCATTGGCAGATCGTAATAAATTTCTAAAAAGAGGAATACAACGTCTGTACCAAATCCGATTTTGGTAAGAATAAAAGAAAATTAATCTTCTTGTTGAACTGGGATGCTGTATGAAAAGTCTGAGTGGCCATTACGCATAAAGCAAATTGACAATTCCAAATTGAAAATGAGAGTAATCCAGTTTAATAGATTTTATTTCCGCTTTAGAATTCACAAATAGATTTTTATTCGTTTCGTAGAGTCTAGTTTCCAACTGAATTCTCGGAATCAGCGAGGGTCTTTTATCAAAAGTTTCATTTTTCTTCTCGTCAGGTGACCCTATCAGCATTTTTGATGAGGTCCATCTTCCATCCACGATTGTTAAAAGGTTATTTTCGCTGTGAATGTAGAAACGTTCATTTCAAAATCGTATATTTGCTTTTTCTTTGAGGACTTCGTAGTTTTTCCATTTCCCCACATCTGTTAAGCATTCCCTTTTTCCCCGCGAGGAATTGAGGGGGGGTGGGGGGCTAATAGTGCCATGCCGTCAGTTCACCTTTCGCGCGATTCACTTTAGGTATTACTTTCAGGCTTTTGCAGTGTTCATTCAACCTCTAGCTACACGTGTTTTATTTCCTTCTAATTGACCTCTATACCAGGTTCCTTTCTTCCATCTTCCTATCCAAGGTCTTTTAACTTTTACGTCAGTTTAACTGACGTTTTATCCTGAACGTATTTGGTCGCTAAATAGTTCAGACTATAGGTACTTCAGTTCACATTACAGCAGTCCACAACAACAGGCGGTATTAATCGGAACTGGTTTGGCTACGTACCAACAGCCAGCAAAATTGCAAATCAATGGTCAGAATAGATGTGTCAGCCAGGCCAAACCAATCACGCAGGAAGTGTTGGACAATTACGTCATAAACAATTTTTATGTTACAGATATATTAATCAATATATTTTTGCCTTATTTATAAACAATAATGTGTGAATAACAATACAGTAGCCTAAGAATAGTTGTCTAAAATACTTATTAACGCATTTTCATAGCTTTATGGAAAAGATATCGTAGTTAGATATTCATATTTTTTGGTGCATGCCGCAATGACCAACACTGTGACAAGTAAATACACAGCAGATGCAGTCTTTTGACGCTTGAACGGTCAGACTGTCCTTTAACCTTCATTTCACAAACATGGTATTGATAAATGAAAAATACTTAGTACATGTCATGTAAAAACTAATGCCTTTGATGACGCAGAAGCTTGGAAGTGGAAGGAAATGTTTACAAAGAAAAACAATATTTCATTAATACAAAAACAGTTTTTACAACTGTGAAAAAATGTGCCATCCATGAAAAGTTTATTTGCATATATGGAGATAACCGCAATGAAGGAGTGAAAGAAAACGTATGTGGTGCTATTCATTGTGTTATTATTTGAGAAAACACTCGGTCTAACTGTTAAAAGAAAAAAAAGGAATAAAACTACTTCACCCTTGGAAAGTATTATTTTTTTCCAATACATCTATATCAAAATCATACGTGCTACTATTCTTATAACCATATACAATGGCAATGTAGAACTAGCAAGCCAGGTAGTACTGGATTGACGCACTGTAAAGAGTATTAGAGAGAGCAAGAAAGATGGTATTATCGTCTCTAGCAGAGTATCCATGTAACAGCGCATAATTGTATTGCATATTTCACGCTCACAGACGAAGAGGTACATGGCAAGTTTATCTTATTCATCATCTTTTTAACAGAGATGTCTTGCTTATTAAGCTTAATAAAACACATTGAAATTATTTTCAGACAACTTTTTATTTATTGTACACACACACTTATCAGTATTAATGGACCAATACATTGATTTAATATTGTAATGTTTGTAACGGAAAATACCTATGACGTCATTGGGTCGACTTTGTGACATCACTGACCATTCATTGGCTGACTGTTGGTAAAGAACCAACCAGTGTACTGTACAGCTCCGAATATTGGCACCGGGCTTAATAATCCTGCAAAAAGCAAGAGAAAAACGAGTGAATTTTCATACCATCGCCAAGAAACAATGTTCCATACTTCAAAACGCAACCAGGCTCCTTTCTCATGTCTGATTTTAGTGGAATATATATTTTCAACAGATCAAACCCGTTTGCGTTAACCAAATTTCTTTAATCCATTCCTTCCCTTATTTCCCTCCGATGTAAACTATAGGTGATGCATCCACCCTTCCCTACCCGGTTATGTCTGATTTTCTGTTTGCCGTCTGCTAGTGTGGTTCAGAGTCCATTAAGAAATCTGTATTGACTCTGGTGTGGTTTTCTGGTGTCTTCTGGCAATCCTTCAAGGATAGTTTAACCATAGTCACGAAACTGAGGAATGAAGTCATACTTCCCTTTGCCTATTTATACTCTATTGTGGAAATAATATTAGAAAATATATTATGCGTATTTATACTAATGGATTTTATCAATATCCTCTAGTTTTCTTCGTTAAAAAATACTATATACTAAGTTAGTGACGCGTAGTATTTTACGTTGCAGAAAATAGTGCTATATCGGAAAATACGAATCTAACCCTTAAATAATAACATTAAAAAAAAAAAAATTGTGCGACTTCCATGTGATAGTTATCTAATATGGTTGATAAATATGGCAAATAACTTAAGAATTGACCCGGAAGTTAGTTTACAATTTGCAATTCAGATTCCACCGACACTTCATCATCTTTCTTCTTGACAGGGGTGTGTCAACGATCAATAGTATACATTATGTCATTATTATTATACGAATAATTTATAGAGCCAGGTAACTCAGTAAATCACATACTTGTAAGAAAAAAAGCCGATAGGTAAACTATGTCCAACTGTCCTTATGTAACTTAATGTTCTTTCAGAAAGGAACTATGGCTACCAAAAGAAATAAAAAATGAGGGATGATTGGTCAGACGACTATTAAGCGGGACAAGTTAGAGACAACAATCACTTTTATTTTTTACTGCATTCAATTGATTCACTGATGATAATTGATAATATGATACAGACTATATAAATTGCAAAAGTTTAATAGACGACCTAGATGTTTCCAGATTCGGTAATTGTCCGAACCCTGCAAATGAAGGGAAGAAAGTGCTCTGAAATGGAAACAAAATAGGTAGATTTGTATCAAAGGATTTGGATAGAAAATGAAAGAAAAATTATTTTCATTATCAATACACCAGGTATCAGACATACTGTAACCAAGTTTCTCACTATTATAGTCGAGTATTTTGACTAAAGAAAAATATCCTATTACTTCTCTTGCTTCTATCAAGTAAATCACAATTTCTCTCATGATGTAATTTGTCCTTACCTAAAAAAAAAAAAAAAACTTGTTAAGAGGTATGTAAGATATGGAATAGTTAATGATGTATAGGTGTTAATGAGAATTGATTAAACCTGTATTCTTGACTAGAATGCTAGATCTAACTGACATATGAAGGTAATGTTGATAACGTTGTTTCTAGAGGGGAAGTACTTTTTACAAAAATTAAATTCCTCTGAGTAATTTCGTAGGATTTGCTGCAAATGATGCTATAATGTAATGTGTGTATTTACCTATCTGAGCAGTAGATACAGGAATCACATTGTGGCGGGATACACAAAAACAACCTCCACACCCTTGATCTCTTTAAACAGACAAATGTCTCCTCCGCACAAAACTTTCCCCTTACGTTATCAACTGGACTCTTGGATGGAAGGGAAGTAAAAACAAAACATAACCTTGATATCATATTCCTTAAAACCAAAACGCTTAACACATAAACCATCCACAATCAAATAAACTCTTCAAAATCAATAGCAAAGCTAAATACTAAACACTAACAAAACAACAAAACACACACACACACACACACACTATATATATATATATATATATATATATATATATATATATATATATATATATATATATATATATATATATATATATATATATATATATATATATATATATATATATATATATATATATATATATATAGTGTGTGTGTGTGTGTGTGTGTGTGTTCATTAACACTTTCGCAAGATAACAGTCACAAGAATACACACTTAAGTGATCCTTCACTGAGCCAACTGTCTTAATTGGCACAACACCACTGTCTGAAAAACAGAAGACTGTCTGGTAAATTGCCACACCAGCCTTAACTCTTCGAAGTCATGGATGTCAAAATTATTATCATTATACGTAATCTTATTGCACAGGCAGGTCATCAACGGTTGTGTAATCCAAAGAGCAGTCTAAATAAAATCATCTATTACAGCCCAGGTCAGCAATTACATATCCACATTGAGAAAAAAAAAGTTCTCTAAAGGAGGAATTACGGCTGTTAATATAAATAAACACTTCAAAGGTCGTAAAAATGATAAATGATGAATCCAACGTCCACAAGCACAACTGCCTATGTCTGCAGCAATCAATTGAAAATCATCCGTTTAAGATATTCATCACTCTCCTAAACTAACTAAAAATATAAACAAACAACCTCAAATATTTCAACAGTCTTTCTCACGACAAACAACCATTACACTAACTACCTCTCTCTCTCTCTCTCTCTCTCTCTCTCTCTCTCTCTCTCTCTCTCTCTCTCTCTCTCTCTCTCTCTCTCTAAAGCAAAAAGCAAAAATAAAAAAATAAAAAATTAATCCTCCACATCTTTTATATGAATTTAAACAACTTCAATGTACTTTTAGATAAAACCCATCAAAATCCTCCATTCATGCCATACGCGCTGGCTCTCCTGTGAAAGGAGAGCCAGCAGCTGAAGTGTTAGAGCAGTGAGAGACACTGAAAATTTTATAAAGAAAAATATCAGAGGAAAAGCCCAGGGTAGTAGACTTGATAGTTACAGACATGAACGATCTTTCATGTAAATTGTCTAAACTTAATTTTGTCTACATCAATAGTTTAAATCTCATGTTTCAAAGACACACTCCAATTATTCATTTAATACTTTTTAAAATAAATAGGATGTAGAAGATGCTGTTGCTTTATTTCGGGGTCGTAAGGACCATGATGATAAGGGAAACCTTTGACCCTAATCATAAAAGATAGTATCTTTGAGCAATATGTACTTAGGGGCAGTAGTGTAAGGGCTACTTCAAGCGGAGTAATGCAGAAAACAATTGTTAAACGATGTAAGGCGTAGCTATGTGCAGATCATTCATTATAAAAAAGTGCATAGAGTTACAGAAAAACCTCAACAAAAAAACATCTTTTATGACACATGTCTTCCTTCTTTAATCTTAATAATATCATTGATAGCAACACAAGGTCCATATTGCCAACA
>NC_090751.1:65234730-65249730 GCF_036898095.1 Palaemon carinicauda
CAAACCAATAGCTCCACCATCATCTTTGATCACTGTGTTATTTTGTTATTTTGATCGATTGCTAGGGCAGGAAACTCTCTTTTATACTGAAAGATGACAAAGTTCCCTTTGTGAAACTCCTTGGTCACATCTGGATTTTATTGATGAAGTGTCATCAGATCTCTGAGATGAGTTCAGACAAGGTTGAAAAGGAGACAACGAAGCACAAGAAGAGTGACAGGGACATGTAAGACACCATGTAATTAGGAAAGCTTCCTTCATGATGCAAGCAACATGACTGAGATTTTTCACTTCCTTGCAGAGATGTGTGAAGCAGAGAAGGCAAGCTCACTCATTGTCACAAAAGATGTCTTCAGTAACACAGAGATGTTTCTGGATGCCCTGTCCCTATGTTGATATGAGGAAGCTGACACTCGAATATTTGTACGTGCCATAGATGCAGCGACTGATGGGAGAAAGTTTCTTATCATTAAGGCTAATGACAGTCATGCTAGTCACAGTGATATCTGTGCTGTGATCCTTAAAGAACATAGGTCTTAAGAAAATGTGGGTTGCCTTTGGCCAAGGAGCCAATATTCGATGGATTCCAGTCCATGAGGTAGTTTTTACTATAGGGTTTGAGAAAGCTAGAGGGATGCCATACTTTCATGTGTTAATAGATATGGCGTCGAGTCTGCCTTCCATGAGAAAGGGAAGAATCGTGCATGGCAGACTTGGAATTTTGTGTTTCTGAGACATTCCAACAGTGATTTGTGATCTTGACCTGTACAGGCTGGAAAGATTCAATGTCCTTATGAATGAGAGATCAAGCGCAACTGCTGGAAACGTCCATCTCTGGCAATCTATTGGAAGGGAGTTTGAGACCTGATCAGGCTTGATAGTTTTTAGTAGTGTCTACAACCAAATTATCCTTGGGAGCTAGGTATGGGTGTGTTCAGCACGTGTTTCATATATATTCATACATTACAACAGTTTTGCTTTATCGCCCTATCACTCCCTCTTCCCTGCACTGATGATGAACCAACCCGTGTAACCATTCTAACCTATGTTTTATTCCATTTGAATTTTTGGGACATTCTTGCTGGCAAGTCCTGGTATATAAGCTCTATGTCAGATTGATAAAGTTTAATTCCTTCACCTTGCCTCTCAGTTATAGCCTATCAGCCCACCTGCACATTGGTGACCCCTGAGTGGTCAGGTCCCTCCCGCCTTCTCCCACTCTGCTGTGTCTTAATGTTACAGTGCCACCCCCCTACCTGACTCTTCGACAAATGCCACCTCAACCTCAATGCCATTTTGCCCATATTCATGTCGATGTAGTAGGTCCCCTACCCACATCAAAAGGACTTTGTTACCTGTTTACTGTCACTGACCGCTTCACTTGTTGGTTTGAAGCCATTTCCATGGAAACTGCAACATCCACCTCATGTACATCTGCCTTACTAACAGGGTGGATAGCAAGATACGGTATCCCTAACCATATTACTTCTGAGAGGGGTACCACTTTCACCTCTGAATTGTGGACATCATTGCGAATCTCCTGGGGATCACCCTGCATCAGGCAACTGCCTACAACCTTGCTGCAAACGGAATGATTGAATATTTTCACTGCACCCTGAAAACAGCTTTGATGTCCTGTTGCAATGATTCCAACTGGTTTACCAAATTCCCTTGGGTCCTCCTGGGACTAAGAAGCATTTCTAAGGACGCCATGGATGTCTCGTCAGCTGAAATGTTGTATGGCGACCCATTGGTCATCCCTGACAAAGTTTTTTTCGTCTACAAGCTCCTTCGATAATCTCCAGTGCCTACGTCACTTTGTGGGAAAATTTACTACATGTATCCAGACTTAGAAGCCCTTAGCGAAGCAACAACTACTGACAGATCTGCACCCAGCAAAGCATGTTTTGCTGTGCAGCGACAATAGCAAGTCACTGCTAACTACCCTTACACAGACCCTTTCCTCATGATCCGTCGTACGCCGAAGGCTTTTTTATATAACATTCTTGGCAAAGAAGACTGGCTCTCTATTGATTGCCTAAATGTGCATGTCTCCTGTCAGATGAATGTCTACAGTACACCTCTCTAGAGCAGGGTGCCCTATTTCACATGTATGTCATTTTTAGCTGGGGAGCCATGTAACACACATGTTTCATACACGTTCGTACACTGTAACGGTTTTGCTTGCTCGTCTTATCACTCACTCTGCCCTGCAATAATAACAGAGTAATTTGTATAAGATCATGTTTTATTTTGTTTGAATTTTTGAGAAGCTCTTGCATGCAAGTCCTGGTATATAAGTATGATGTCTGTTTAATAAAGTTTATTTGTATTCACATCACCTCTCAGTTATAACCAAACGGTCCACTCGCACAGATGGCTTGAGGGAGCCTGTAAGACTACCTGCTTTGCTGGTCCTAGCCTGATGGAGAATGGGCATGGGCATTGATCATATGTGGAATATGGTCAGTGTCCAGGACACTGCCCTATCCCATGTCTGTGCCATTGATGAGGGACCTTTAAATCTTTTAAAAGCAGACGCCACACAACTCAATTTCGACAACACAGGTCGCCCTCAGAGACCACGCAAAACGAGAAGCCTATCAAACTGGGATGATCTGACGGCAAGCATTTATCTCTAATCCAGACACGAGCAGTCCTGCTGAATGGGGGTAGATATAGAAAGGAGATGGCAGATATCTTGGAACTGACAATTTGTTTCTGTAAAAAAGGATGAAAAGGAGAATGCAATTGTTTACAATCATCATTCCCCTGCACATCACTTTTTAGCTGTGTATGTGAGCGTTAGCAACTGGAAGACCCGTGCCATTGTTTGAATATTGTAGTGCAAACCTTACGAAATGAAACACGAACATTCTGGTGGCCATCTTGGAAAAAAAAAGAGAAGTCAAATCTTAAAAAAAATAGGTCACAGAACACTTTTCTTTATAGACAATAAAATCTAGAAATATGTGTCATTATGCTTTATAAACATAAAACTCTACTCCAGTAGGCTTGAAAATATATGAATCCATTATCTAGATCATATAAATCGTATAACTACAAATACTTCCAAGCAAAACATTTACTTCCAGCGACTAATTTGGTAACCATCTTAAAAAATGGTGGCCATACTAGACTTTCTATTGACCATTCGGCCAGATTTGATTAGTATGAATTACAGAACAAGTTTGCTAAATTTGATGTTTATTTCATCATTTGCATGATTGTTCTGTTTATTCAACACTGTAATGTTTTGTTACAAAACAACATTTTGATATTAGTCCGACCAGTTTCTTGTCTTATCAGGTCATAGAAAAAGAAATCTTATGGCTGAGATTTAGAAAGAAAAAAAATGTTCGGTCTTTTTACTACTTGATTGACGAAGATGCATTCAAGACTGTTTTTAACGTTTTAGCTATTGTTCAAAATATGACGACTTCGCCTTTCCAAGGAAACCTGTTTACTTGTCTGGGAGGTGGTGAACGTTCTGTTAAAAAGAAGGACCTCTGTGGAGTGGAGGCTAAGTGGTGGAGAGAGAGAGAGAGAGAGAGAGAGAGAGAGAGAGAGAGAGAGAGAGAGAGAGAGAGAGAGAGACAGACAGACAGAGAGAGAGAGAGAGAGAGAGTATGACTCTATTGGCGTGTCGATCTTCTGCTAACTCCACTGTTCCCTCACAAAAAGAAGGACCTCTGTGGAGTGGAGAGAGAGAGAGAGAGAGAGAGAGAGAGAGAGAGAGAGAGAGAGAGAGAGAGAGAGTATGACTCTATTGGCGTGCCGATCTTCTGCTAACTCCACTGTTCCCTCACAAATTACAAAAATAATTTTTCTTTTGATTTTTGTTAATATAGCCGTTCAACTAAGATGCATTTAAATTGAAAAACTCGTATTTTTAATTACTATAACTTCTTTTATCCAATAACAAAAGAACAGCAGATGTAGAAATTTAGTGGAAGGAGTCTATGTAAAAGAAAAATACAAAATATTCGAAAATATTAGATGTTGATGGTAGCATAGATTCTGTATCCTGACTTATGAACTACTCCTAAACAATTTTCAATTTTCCAAAAATGGTGGCACAAGTGTTGTCTCCTGGTTACATAACCGAGTCGCATTGTCCAAGTTTGATACTTTTACTTTGTTCTAATAATACCTGATATTCAATGAAAGGTGTGTAATGACTTGTGAAACAGAATTATGATTTTACGGTAAATAATTGATTTGTTCTTCTGTTGTTGGTTCCTAAACTATTAAATAGTCGCTCATGTTTCAGAGATATAATTTTTTTTTTGTTTTTTTTTTCTTTTATTTAGATAGGTAGATAATTTTCTTAGCTAAATATTTTTACAATGCTCACTTTGCAGTTCCTTAGTGTGTCACAGTTTTCCTATGTGATGATGGTCACATTCCAGATTCTTAACTGCATATCCGTTCCTTTAATGCGTCACTTTTCTCTTCTGTATAGAAGGGCATCATTTAATTTTTTATTTGTGAAGTGTGATGGCAAAGGTTTATTTGAGGCTTCCCTCCTGAAAGTTTGGAGGGTGGCGAGTGAAGCCAGCTAACGAGCTGTGGTTCTCCCGACACTGTAAGGTCCTCCGAGAAAATCTTAGAAATTTCAACAAAACAGAAGTAATTTGAAGCCATTTTTTAAATGTAATTAGAAGAATTCTTATGCCTCAATAATGCTGCACATAAAATTTTAAGATAATAAATGAAAATGAATAGCAAGTTAAAATTCCTAAACAAATCAAGTTTATCAATAGTATTGGTCCTAGAATAAGTGCAATTTAACATGTTGCATTAAATATAGCTCACTACCTACACAAAGGTCATTCAGGAAAACAAGAAAAGTTGATGTAAACAGAAAGTTCCTAAGCTTGGGAAAATGTGTAGAAATAAAATGGTACATAATTTCGACAAGGCTCATTTTAGGAAATTTCTAAATAAACATGCTTCGTGCATTTCAAATACTATATGCTGCATTAGTGGGTACCTTCTTGACCTTAATTTCGTTAAAACATTTAACCAGTATGTCACGGTTAAGATTTCAAACCAGCTCCTTTTATGAGGTCATGATAGGCAAGTCATTCACGAGCTAATTTTTCATGGTAGTTCGTAGATACGTTTTCACTAAATTAAGCACTGAAAAAGTCGGTCATTGCTGGCAGTAGTTACTGTGTAGGCACATTCTAATGGTTTGAGTTCATCATATAATTCAAACAAATTCTTAGGCTTGGATTTTTAGTGCAAAAGTGACTGTGCTAAAGAAATTTGGTCATTCAGAATGATTTCATCTATGTGTAAATTCATATAAAACTGTCCTATGGTAGACAGTTCCTTAAAGTGTTAAAAAATAATTAGATTACAGTAAAGTGCATTCATAGCTGCTGTCAGTGGAATGTTATCAGTGAATTTAATATCCATCTTGGAGAAAAGTTTGTCTAATATGTCAAAATTGATTTGTTTGAATGATAATCACTTACTCCCAAAATTGAATCAGTTGAAAGTTTTTTTTTTTTCCTTTTTTTTTTTTTCTTGGATGACATCTTTTGGAATTCTCCTGGGTCTGTCTGCCTACTTGATTGGAATCTTTGAAGTTTGTATCAATCTCATATGTAGCAAAAGACTTTAGAGAAATTTTTATCTTTTTTCAAGACCTTTAGTTTTTTTATAGTTGACTGTGATAGAACAAGCTTCAGATAGCAATAATTCCTTTGCATTTAACTGGTCTGCCAAGCTGCTGATAACTTTCAAGACATGTTCTGCGAAATGAAGATCCACTAAAAACTTGAAAAACAACAACTTATTTGTAAAGACTACTTGCTTCAGCTGCAGCTTCTGAATCAGAGCTGTTGTGACGACCAAGAGAAGGCTGTGAACTCAAAGGCAGTATGAAAGCAATTGAGTTGATTTATTATAGAACACTCTCCTTTCTATACAAAAGCCCAAGGCAACAGGAATTTTCATGTTCACAAGACATACAATGTTACAGAGGCGAAACGCAGACATGTTTATTCTGGTTCCTTTTAGTGCGAGGGAAGAGCGAAGATACAAGCATAGTATATATAAAATGAATTATGTACGATCGTGTGACACACGGTTGGTGCATGGCTCCCCCCACTAAACATGACATACTGTACATGTTAAATAGGGCATCCTGATATAGAGAGGCGAACTGTAGGCAGAAGATAAGCAGGTTTTAGACGATCAATGGAGACCCAGTCTTCTTTGCCACGAATGTTTATTAGGAATGCTTTCGGACTGCGGTGGATCACAAGGAAAGGGCCCGTGTAAGGGGGCGTTAACGGTGGCTTACTAGTGACGTTGCGCAGGAAGATGTGCGTTGCAGAGTGCAAGTCTGTTGGTATGTAATGCTTCGCTGGGGGCTTGTAAGTCTGGCGGCATGGAGTAAATTTTCCCACGATGTGACGTATGCGCTGGAGATCGTCGGAGGAGGTTGTAGAAGGAAAAAATTCGGCAGGGACGACCAACGGGTCGCCATACACCATTTCGGCTGCCGAGACGTCGAGGGCGTCTTTAGGAGTGGTCCTTAGTCCCAGGAGGACCCAGGGAAGTTGAGTAAACCAGTTGCAATCCTTGCAGCGGGACATCAAAGCTGCTTTGAGGGTGCGGTGAAAACGTTCAACCATTCCATTGGCAGCGGGGTTGTAGGCCGTTGTCTGATGTAGGGTGATGCCCAGGGGATTCGCTAATGAAGTCCACAATGGAGAGGTGAAAGTGGTTCCCCTGTCAGAAGTAATATGCTCAGGGATACCAAATCTTGCAATCCATCCTGAGAGTAAGGCAGATGTACATGAGGCGGACGTTGCAGTTTCCATGGGAATGGCTTCAGGCCAACGAGTGGAGCGGTCAATGACGGTAAACAGGTAACGATGTCCTTGTGATGTGGGTAGGGGGCCTACAACGTCGACGTGAATGTGTGCGAAACGACGCTGAGGTTGAGGAAAGGTGCCCACTCCGGAATCCGTGTGTCGATGTACTTTGGAAGTTTGGCAAGAAGTACAGGCGCGGACCCAATCCTTAGCATCCTTAGAAATGCCGTGCCAAATGAACTTTGCCTTCAGCAGCTGTGCAGTAGAACGGCACGAGGGATGTGAAAGGCCATGGATGAAATCAAACACCTACGGGCGCATGGGAGCAGGAATCCAAGGTCGCGGTCTACCAGTACTGATGTCACAGAGTAGGGTGGTGTTGGAGTCTTCGAGGGGGAAGTCTTCCCAACGGAGGGACGTGCAGGATGTCCTACATGCTTGATACTCAGGATCCTGTCATTGGGCTTCAGCCAGAGCGTTGTAATCCAATCCCAGTTGAACGGCAGCCAACGTGTTTCTTGACAGGGCATCGGCAACGGGATTCATTTTCCCAGGGACGTATTGAAGGGTGCAATTTTATTCAGCCACGGCGGAGAGATGTCGGCGTTCCGGGCGGACCAGGCATCAGACTGTCGACTAAAGGCGTGCACCAGAGGCATGTGGTCTGTGCGAAGGGCATACCTTCTAAGAAATTGTGAAAATGACGGACACCCAAGTGCACCGCCAGCAATTCTCGATCGAAGGTAGAATAACCCGATCCTGCCTTGGACAGTTTTCTGCTGAAGAAGGCCAATGGGCGGGGCGAGCCGTTGACCACCTGCTCGAGTACTGCACCAATAGCGACGTCGCTGGCATCGGTGGAGAGAAGGAGAGGGGCGTGTGGGATAGGAAAAGTGAGAGCCGCAGCAGTTGATAGGGCCTTTTTTGCATTGCAGAAGGCTGCTTCTTGAAGGGGACCCCACTTTAGGTCCTTTGGCTTGCCCTTGAGGGAGGCGTAGAGGGGAGCAAGAGTGGCGGCAATGGCTGGCAGAAAACGGTGATAATAGTTGATCATGCCCAAGAATTCCTGCAGAGCTTTGCCGGTCGAGGGCGCGGGGAAGTTCTGAACGGCTGCTACCTTCTCAGGGAGGGGATGGACTCCTTCAGGAGTGATGCGGTGCCCTAAGAACGACACTTCGTTGGCGCCAAAGGTACACTTGTCGTACCGGACTACAAGGCCGTTTTGTTGCAGGCGGTCGAGCACGATGCACAGGTGATGGAGGTGTTCCTCTTTTGAGGAGGAGAAAACAAGTATGTCGTCTACATAACATACACAGAAAGGGAGGTCCCCTAAGATGCCATCCATGAGACGTTGAAATGTGGCCCCAGCGTTACGAAGGCCAAAACAGGATTAATTGAAGGTGTATGTACCAAATGGAGTGGTGATGGCAGTCTTGGGGATGTCTTATGGGTTCATAGGCACCTGATAATACCCCTTCAGGAGGTCGAGCGTAGAGAAAACCGTCGCTTTGTGCAGGTAGGCGGTCACGTCGGCAAGGTTTGGGAAGGGGTTGTGATCCGGTTCTGTTTGCATGTTCAAGCGCCTGTAATCCCCACATGGACGGAGGGAGCCGTCTTTCTTCAGAACGATGTATAAGGGTGATGACCATGGGCTGGAGGCCTTTTGGCAAAGGCCCATTTCCTCCATTTCGGCGAACGTCTGTTTGGCGGCTGCCAATCGTTCCGGCGCCAGACGTCTGAATTTTGCGAAGACTGGGGGTCCGGTCGTCTTGATATGGTGATAAATACCATGCTTGGCAGGAACCGTGGGCGTTTGGCGAAGTTCTGGATGCAAAACTTCCGAGTACGATGTGAGGAGATGGGCGTAGGTATCCGTGGGTGCGCTGATGTGGAGAGCGAGGTTAGAGGAGGCGGGTTGAAGAGGTGTCGGCAAGTACGAGTCTGCGTTGACCAATCGTCGGTGGGAGACATCGACCAGAAGGTGGAAATGAGAGAGGAAATCCGCACCGAGGATTGGCAATGTAATGTCAGGAACGAGAAACTTCTAATTGAATTTACCATTTCCAAACGATAATGTGAGGTTCTCGTAACAGTAGGTGGGTGTTGCAGATCCGTTGGCAGCTACCGAGCGGACGTCGGCAGATGTAGACAGACTACGTCGTGTCTTGAAGAGTTTCCTTGGCAAAAGAGAACGACAAACACCCGTGTCTACCAAAAATCGCACGCCCGTTCCTGCATCATGTAAAAAGAAAAGATTAGACAATCCTCGGCACATTTCTTCGCGGTTGCCCCGAATCTGAAGTGGTAGTAGCAAAACTGCGGCGGATGGGAGGTAGTAAGTAGCTGTAGAAGTCGTTTGTTGGGGCGCGAGCGATTGGTGGGTGGTGGGCGGCTTTGTCGCCGCTTCGGCACGTCACTGGGTAGGCGTGTATGTCCTATGGCATTCATGTCAGCTTCGGTTGACGTTGCATAGGCATCCTCTTAGTCAGGGGTGGAGGCGTTGATGGAGGTCTTGAAGTGGCTGTCCATAAGGGCGTCGGCTTTGGTCATCAAGTCCTTTATGGGTAAACTATCGACATCGGGTATGGCAGCGCGTATAGGTCCGGGTAAACGACCTATCCAAAGGGCACGAAATAGGTTCACCTCTCGAGGAGAGCCGTCTGCGGCAGGTTGAAGGCGAGCGATACTGGTCATTTCCCTGAGGGCAAGCGAAGCCCTTTGGTCCCCCAACGGTTGTTGCGAGAGCTGAAAAAGCTTTGCTATACGGGCGGCTGGCGACGGCGAGTACTGCTGCAGAAGGAATGTTTTGAGGGCGTCATACGTTATTGGGGTGTCTCCTTGTTCACAAAGCCAGTCGGATATTTCCGGGAAGGTGTCCTCGGGTATCGCCGCGAGAACATAATCTGCTTTGGTGGTTGAGCGAGTTACGCCCTTGATGCGAAACTGGACTTCTGTGCGCTGAAACCAAGCAAACGCCTCTCCGCTGGCGAACGGTGAAAGTTTCAATGGTGCAGCTGCAGCGCCAACTTCCGTAGAGTCCGTCATAGTACCAACGATGGAAGGGCGAGGGGGGTGGGGGTGGAAGGCTGTGGGATCGAGTCGACTTCCGGGGTCACCAATGTGACGGCCAAGAGAAGGTTGTGAACTCAAAGGTAGTATAAAAGCAACTGAGTTGATTTATTATAGAACACTCTCCTTTATATACAAAAGCCCAAGGCAATAGGAATTTTCATGTTCACAAGACAGACAATGTTACAGAGGCAAAACGCAGACATGTTTATTCTGGTTCTTTTTAGTGCGAGGGAAGAGTGAAGATACAAGCATAATATATACAAAATGAATTATGTACAATCGTGTGACACACGGTTGGTACACTGTCTTCAACTTTCAGAAGAACTGTTTACAAAGTTATATGACTAGGCTTGATATTTACAACTAACCGATAATAATAATACTGTCTTGTTTTAGCAGGTCTTTCTAATGTCTGATTTCTGTGCTTCTCTGACAAGTGGGTACTTCGTATTAGTGTTAGTTATAAATGTGTACAATATGTTGATTACTGAAATTAATGAAGAAATCACACTGATATTCTTTATAGTCACTCAGGTTTAAAGGCTTTAAAATCTGCTCATGAATGGCAGGGGCAGGGGACAGTGACATTGCCCTAGCAAGCAGGACAATACCCTAGAGACTGTCCTGTTATTTATTAAGGAACACTCTGCTTTATATACAAAACCTCAAGGCAACAGGACGTGATATGTTCGAGAGACAGACAATGATACAGAGCAAAACCGGAGACATGATCATTCAGGTTCTTTTTAGTGCGAGGGAGGAGCGAAGATACAAGCATAATATATACAAAAGGAATTATGTACAATTGTGTGAAACACGGTTGGTACATGGCTTCCCCCCCTAAAAATGACATACTGTACATGTTAAATAGGGCGCCCTGATCTAGAGAGGCGAACTGTAGGCGGGTCATCTGGCAGAAGATAAGCAGGTTTTAGACGATCAATGGAGACCCAGTCTTCTTTGCCCTGAATGTTTAGGAGGAATGCTTTCGGACTGCGTCGGATCACAAGGAAAGGGCCCGTGTAAGGGGGCGGTAGTGGTGGCTTGCTGGTGTCGTTGCGCAGGAAGACGTGCGTTACAGAGTGCAAGTCCGTTGGTATGTGATGCTTCGCTGGGGGCTTGTAAGTCTGGCGGCACGGAGTAAATTTTCCCACGAGGTGACGTATGCGCTGGAGATCGTCGGAGTAGGTTGTAGACGGAAAAAACTCGGCAGGGACGACCAACGGGTCGCCATACACCATTTCGGCTGCCGAGACGTCGAGGGCGTCTTTAGGAGTGGTCCTTAGTCCAAGGAGGACCCAGGGAAGCTGAGTAAACCAGTTGCAATCCTTGCAGCGGGACATCAAAGCTGCTTTGAGGGTGCGATGAAAACGTTCAACCATTCCATTGGCAGCGGGGTTGTACGCCGTTGTCTGATGTAGGGTGATGCCCAGGAGATTCGTTAATGACGTCCACAATTGAGAGGTGAAAGTGGTTCCCCTGTCAGAAGTAATATGCTCAGGGATACCAAATCTTGCAATCCATCCTGAGAGTAAGGCAGATGTACATGAGGCGGACGTTGCAGTTTCCATGGGAATGGCTTCAGGCCAACGAGTGGAGCGGTCAATGACGGTAAACAGGTAACGATGTCCTTGTGATGTGGGTAGCGGGCCTACAACATCGACGTGAATGTGTGCGAAACAACGCTGAGGTTGAGGAAAGGTGCTCACTCCTGAATCCGTGTGTCGATGTACTTTGGAAGTTTGGCAAGAAGTACAGGCACGGACCCAATCCTTAGCATCCTTAGAAATGCCGTGCCAAATGAACTTTGCCTTCAGCAGCTGTGCAGTAGAACGGCACGAGGGATGTGAAAGGCCGTGGATGAAATCAAACACCTGTCGGCGCATGGGAACAGGAATCCAAGGTCGCGGTCTACCAGTACTGATGTCACAGAGGAGGGTGGTGTTGGATTCTTCGAGGGGAAAATCCTCCCAACGGAGGGACGTGCAGGATGTCCTACAAGCTTGATACTCAGGATCCTGTCGTTGGGCTTCAGCCAGGGTGGTTGTAATCCAATCCCAGTTGAACGGCAGCCAACGTGTTTCTTGACAGGGCATCGGCAACGGGATTCATTTTCCCAGGGACGTATTGGAGGGTGCAATTGTATTCAGCTACGGCAGAGAGATGTCGGCGTTGATGGGCCGACCAGGCGTCAGACTGTCGAGTGAAGGCGTGCACCAGAGGCATGTGGTCTGTGCGAATGACGAAGGGCGTACCTTCTAAGAAATGGCGAAAGTGACGGACAGCCAAGTGCACCGCCAGCAATTCTCGATCGAAGGTAGAATAACCCGATTCTGCCTTGGACAGTTTTCTGCTGAAGAAGGCCAATGGGCAGGGCGAGCCTTTGACCACCTGCTCGAGTACTGCACCAATAGCGACGTCGCTGGCATCGGTGGAGAGAAGGAGAGGGGCGTGTGGGATAGGAAAAGTGAGAGCCGCAGCAGTTGATAGGGTCTTCTTTGCATTGCAGAAGGCTGCTTCTTGAAGGGGACCCCACTTCAAGTCCTTTGGCTTGCCCTTAAGGGAGGCGTAGAGGGGAGCAAGAGTGGCGGCAATGGCTGGCAGAAAACGGTGATAATAGTTGATCATGCCCAAGAATTCCTGCAGAGCTTTGACGGTCGAGGGCGTGGGGAAATTCTGAACGGCTGCTACCTTCTCAGGGAGGGGATGGACTCCTTCAGGAGTGACACTTCGTTGGTGCCAAAGGTACACTTGTCGTACCGGACTACAAGGCCGTTTTGTTGCAGGCGGTCAAGCACGATGCGCAGGTGACAGAGGTGTTCCTCTTTTGGGGAGGAGAAAACAAGTATGTCGTCCACATAACATACACAGAAAGGGAGGTCCCCTAAGATGCCATCCATGAGACGTTGAAACGTTGCCCCAGCATTACGAAGGCCAAAACAAGAGTAATTGAAGGTGTATGTGCCAAACGGAGTGGTGATGGCGGTCTTGGGGATGTCTTCTGGGTTCATAGGCACCTGATAATACCCCTTCAGGAGGTCGAGCGTAGAGAAAACCTTCGCTTTGTGCAGGTAGGAGGTTACATCGGCAATGTTTGGGAGGGGGTAGTGATCCGATTCTGTTTGCATGTTCAGGCGCCTGTAATCCCCGCACGGACGGAGGGAGCCGTCTTTCTTCAGAACGATGTGTAAGGGTGACGACCATGGGCTGGAGGCCTTTTGGCAAAGGCCCATTTTCTCCATTTCGGCGAACGTCTGTTTGGCGGCTGCCAATCGTTCCGGCGCCAGACGTCTGAATTTTGCGAAGACTGGGGGTCCCGTCATCTTGATATGGTGATATGGTGACAGACTACGTTGTGCCTTGAAGAGTTTCCTTGGCAAAAGAGAACAACAAGCACCTGTGTCTACCAAAAATCGCACGCCCGTTCCTGCATCCTGTAAAAAGAAAAGATAAGAAACATGGGAGGCCACCGCCACAAGCGATGGCCTACTTACACGTTTTTAGGCCACTGACAATCATTGGCACAGTTCTTCGCGGTTGCCCCGAATCTGAAGTGGTAGTAGCAAAACTGCGGCGGATGGGAGGTAGTAAGTGGCTGTAGAAGTCGTTCGTTGGGGCGCGAGCGATTGGTGGGTGGTGGGCGGCTTTGTCGCCACTTCGGCACGTCACGGGGTAGGCGCGTATGTCCTATGGCATTCATGTCAGCTTCGGTTGACGTTGAATAGGCATCCTCGTCGTCAGGGGTGGAGGCGTTGATGGAGGTCTTGAAGTGGCTGTCCATAAGGGCATCGGCTTTGGTCATCAAGTCCTTTATGGGTAAACTATCGACATCGGGTATGGCAGCGCGCACAGGTTCAGGTAAACGGCGTATCCAAAGGGCACGAAGTAGGTTCACCTCGCGAGGAGAGCCGTCTGCGGCAGGTTGAAGGCGAGCGATACTGGTCATTTCCCTGAGGGCAAGCGAAGCACTTTGGTCCCCCAATGGTTGTTGCGAGAGCTGAAAAAGCTTTGCTATACGGGCGGCTGGCGACGGCGAGTACTGCTGCAGAAGGTATGAATTGAGGGCATCATACGATATTGGGGTGTCTCCTTGTTCACAAAGCCAGTCGGATATTTCTGGGAAGGTGTCCTCGGGTATCGCCGCGAGAACATAATCCACTTTGGTGGTTGAGCGAGTCACGCCCCTGATACGAAAGTGGACTTCAGCGAGTTGAAACCAAGCGAACGCTTCTCTGCTGGCGAACGGTGAAAGTTTCAATGGTGCGGCCGCGGCGCCAACTGCAGTAGAGTCTGTCTCCGTCATGGTACCAACGATGGAGGGGCGAGGGAGGTGGGGGTGGAAGGCAGTGGGAGCGAGTCGACTTCCGGGGTCACCAATGTGACGGTGCCGAGTAAGGGTGTGAACTCAAAGGCAGATTGGAAACGACTGTGTTATTTATTAAGGAACACTCTGCTTTATATACAAAACCTCAAGGCAACAGGACGTGACATGTTCGAGAGACAGACAATGATACAGAGCAAAACCGGAGACATGATCATTCAGGTTCTTTTTAGTGCGAGGGAGGAGCGAAGATACAAGCATAATATATACAAAAGGAATTATGTACAATTGTGTGAAACACGGTTGGTACAGTCCCTATACACGTATGATCAAACCAAGCTACCATACAGTTAATGAGTCTCTCTTAGCTGGTGTTAGTTAAGCAGAGTACTAATATCTTTCCATTACCTTTATCCAATATCAATAAATGGTCTACCACCTGGTCCCTCGCCTTTGCGAACAGAATTTCCAGTAAAATGCCAGCATGGAAAGCAGTAACAAGCATCTTACAAAACTGAGCACTCTAACAAGGGAATCTTATCTACAGTAGATAGATAGAGATTTTTTGAGGTTTAAATTTCCATAACATGACATGTGAAAAGTTTTATTCAATCATCAAATGCAAAATGAATTATAAAGTAAGTAAAAACATTGACCCATATCAATCAAACACTGTGACTCCCAGATCATTAATTCATTTGTGAATTAAGTGGTTAGATGTCTAAGCTCTAAAGGAAAACGGCCTTTTCTTATTATTTCTAACGGGTAGCT
>NC_090751.1:65264730-65304730 GCF_036898095.1 Palaemon carinicauda
ACTTCTGCTTTTTCTAATCTTGCTTGTTCTTCTCTCAGCTTTTCATGAATCTTTCTCTTTAGAATAAGCATGCTATATATTTTCATAACAACTGACGTAAGTCTTATGCCTCTATAATTATTGCAATCAGTCAGGTCTCCTTTTTTTTCTATTTTCACCAACACTCCTAACTCCCATTCATCAGGTTTTGCCTCTTCATGCCACATTCTACAAAATAATCTTGAAAGTAGTCTGGGAGTCACATCATTTTCGGCCAGTATCATCTCGGCAGTTATTCCATCGTATCCAGGGGCTTTCCATCTCTTTAGTGTTTTGAGGTTAGCTTCGACTCCAAACACACTGAATTCATTCAAGGGCACATTAAGATATTCAACAGCTTCAGGTATATCAATAAAACCACTCCCTTCATATCTCCCATTCATGACCTCACTAAAGTATTCAATCCAAAGTGGTGTTTCTTCAACTTCTCTTGTTATAACAGATCCATCACTCTTTTTGATGAGTATATGCTTCTTCTTCTTTGCGCCAGTAGACATTTCATCAATAATTCTATGAGCAATTCCCACACCATAGCTAGTTCCTGAATTCATAGCTTTGCAAGCCTCATCTGCTTTACTGACTAAATATTCTCTCAAGTCATTGCTGGGTTTTCTTTTGACCTCACTATCAATACTGGAATTCTTAACAAGCTCGACCTTGTAGTTTTCTTTACTTCCTCGAAAACTTTCAACAATCAATTTATGTCTTTGTCTCCTTTTCATACTATCCCAAGTATCATTCGATATCCATGGCTTTCTCCTTATAACTGTTTATCTCAAGACTTCACTACCAACTGACTGATATAGGTTTTTTATATCCCACCATTCTTCATTAATTATCTGCTCTTCGTCTCTTAAAGTCTCTAAAACTGCAAATCGATTCCTACGTTCAATTGCAAACGTTTCTCTGTGCACTTCCTCTAAAAGCTTAGTTATATCAAACCTAGGTATTCTATCTACCTTTCTCTTGGGTGCTTTTAGTTTTCATTTCAGTGTGGCAATGAGGAGCTGGTGATCACTACCAATACCTACACCTCTATAGCTTGTTACATATCTCAGAGTATCCTTCTCTCTTTATTAATGGCAATGTGATCGATTTGATTTTTTAAATTGCCACATGGTGAAGTCAATGTATACATGTGGATGATCTTGTGTTGAAAACAGTACCTCCAAGGACAAGATCATTTGCTGAACAGAAACTTATGAAATGTGCTCAATTTTCATTTGCAACTTCGCCAAGACCCGCGACACCTATCACATTCTCTATCCCTTGATTATTCCTTCCAAATTTAGCGTTAGTCGCCAATCACAATTTTCATATTTCTCACTGGGATCTCATCTATTACACTCTGCAGGTCTTCATAGTATCCATCTTTATTTTCTTCAGGGGAATAATTTGTTGGGGCATACCAAACTATAATGCTCATATTGCACGGTTTTCATTTGAACTATGCTAGTAACAATCTACTATTTACAGCATTCCACTCGGTTAATGCCTTTTCTGCTCTTGGTGTCATCATTATTCCTACCCCTTCTCTTCCAACTCCATCTTATCTTTCTGATTAAATATATATATTGCCTTGGTCTAAAGTTTCCTTACCAATCCCCTTACAACGTGTTTCACTTAGGGCTAAAGTATCCAAAACTATTTTCCACTTGCTGCAACTTCGCAATATGATTCATGGTCCTAGCATTCCAGTTACCTATTTTCAATTTTTTTTTTTAGTATTTATAAACTGGGAGATTCTTAGCACCCCACTATGCCCGGGACTGAGGGCCGTTCTTTTATCCTCTCTATACATAACTGACTAAAGCCATAGAGGATTCATTAGCTACATACATCAAAGGATAGCCAGTTCTTTGTGATTCGCAGTGCCTATCTACCTAAGGTAAGTGACCCCTGCCGATCCATACTAATTCTAGTAAGATCAACCGCCAGGTATCAGGGTTAAATGCCAAAGAGACAGTTTGTCCATTGCCTTATACCTAATCAGTCACCCTGCTGCCAGTGACTTCATCGAGATTTAGGGGAGCATTTCCTCCACACCCAAAGCTCTCATTACTTCACCAAGTTGCTCATCCGCTTATACGAGTATTACCATTGGCTAACATGGATTGCAAAGATATACCGCCTCGCACGGTAAATATATATCTCTACACACACATTTATATATATATATATATATATATATATATATATATATATATATATATATATATATATATATATATATATATATATATCTATATTATATATATATACTATATATATATATATATATATATATATATATATATATATATATATATATATATATATATATATATATATATATTTATATATATTACGTGTATATAATTGTATGTTCATATATCCATATACATTTATGTATTTTATATATACTATAAGATATATAAAAATATGTTGTATATAAACACACCTACATAATAAAGCTGGAGGCTGTTCTTTACCGTCAAATGGCGTTGGGGGGTAGGCTATACTAAACCCTGGGATTGCACAGTGGATTAATCAGATCTCATATATGATTTTTATGCACATATATTCCCAAATATGCATATACTTGTTGTAAATATACATTATATATATATATATATATATATATATATATATATATATATATATATATATATATATGTATATATATTTAGTTTATATATATACATATATATATATACACATATATATAAATATAAATATATATAAATACATATATATATATACACACACACTCACATATATATATATATATATATATATATATATATATATATATATATATATATATATATATATATATATATATATATATATATATATATATATATATATATATATATATATATATATATATATATATATATATATATATATATATATATATATATATATATATATATATATATATATATATATATATATATATATATATATATATATATATATATATATATATATATATATATATATATATATATATATATATATATATATATATATATATATATATATATATATATATATATATATATATATATATATATATATATATATATATATATATATATATATATATATATATATATATATATATATATATATATATATATATATATATATATATATATATGTACAATAAATAGATGTGAAATTAGTTCATTGTATGCCTGACTGTAGACATATAGCAAATTGGGGAGTTTAAATCTAACAGTATATTTCTTCCAATGTTAATCTCATTGCTTTTCAACATTCAAGTCCTGTGGTTGATGTTTCTCAGTATTTTTAGGATAATTCAATTTTACACGAATACTCTTTTGAACTATTGTCACGATTGAATGCTAGATATAATGATCCTTTGAGGTATAATTCTTAGTTGGTTGTAACGCCGGATGTTTTTTTTTTTTTTTTTTTTTTTTATAGTGAAAGAGAATGTTTTATATATTATGTACATAAGTACCGTCATTAGTTTGATGTTTAAAGATTAATGTTAAGGAATCTTAATAGGTAAGGTAATCTAGTTATTAATTCAAATTAAAACTGAAAAACCTGTATTGTTGGATAATGAAACATAGCTATTCCCTCTTCATTTCATCATTTATCTTGTTTCGGCGGTTCATTACATGGTCGTATTTTTTATGTTGTTTTTTTGTTGTATATCCGTTGATTTGCATATTTAACTTAGACAATGCCTGGGTATGCATGATTGATACAGCAATTATGAACTCGTGCAACATTCATGCTTTTGCATGATTCATGAAGTGAAGTTGGGAGATGTAGCCTTTTCTCTTATTTTTCCTTTCGTTTTTCTATTCTTATCCATTCACTTTGTTACTGACTGCTGTATGCTGCAAAGAATATATTGTAAATGATGCCTCGTTACTAGGTTTCATTTATATTTCACTCTGAATTTTTCTACTATTTCTTTTTTTTTTTTTTATATCGTCGACAGACTCTTGTAGTGGCTTAGTTTATTTTCTGTCGATTATCATGTGTGGATTCAAATGTTTCTCAGCATCCGTTCGTAATTATATGCTTACCGTATTCCGTGCTAAAGTTTACTTTATGGTTTATTGTAATTCAGAGAACCGGATGAATTAGACGATTTGTTTTTACGGAGACGTAGATATTTATACAGAAATAGCAATCCTTCGTGATGCTCTTGATGATATTTTTGGGTCTGTTCGTGCGTTAGATTTCTCTGCATGTGCTTTTAATGCGGAACTCTGTGATTAACTATGTTATTAATGACATTCAACTGTACTGTTATGGTAGTATACGTACTTATGTTATGAACACGTAGTCGATGACAATACGTACAGTATTACAACTTCAGATTGCATAATTTAATCAAACGTACACATGTGTAGATATGACATGCATTTCAGCGGATGACTGTCACATGGATTAGCCCTGTAAACTTGAATTATTCAGGCCAGTGAGAAAATCTGCTTTACTTATCTCTGTATTGTTTCATGGATCTCTCCTCTCCAAACTAGTAAAAAACTTTCGTCAATCTAATGTTTCAAGTCTATAAATTTTCTTTAAGAATGACACATAAACGAACTGAATTCATCTCACTCTAGCAGTGCAAGTGTTGTCAAAGTACGATCTGCACGCGGTTGTTTCCGTTTCCAAACTTAACTTGGGACTCTTGGCATTTAATTTTTGAGCTTGTTGGTCAGCTCAATGGATAAAGTATCTTATTTGCAATAACAGCATTATTTTATTGACATATATGAATTAGAACAGTTTTTATTCATAGTGGTAAATTAGGGAATACTTTACCATCCATATACAGATATCTTATGCATATTGAAAAAACTCACATCCCAATCTTTTCTATATTGTATGTTGATTTCAAAATATCAATAATACACATACTCACATGCACACACACAAGCTTTATTTATATCAATGACCACCGATGTCAGTATACCAGAAAACTCTGAATCAATCAATCAATCTTTATTTATATTATTGTCCTAGATGTAATCTAGGAACTTATACTGGTTGCACCAACCATCTCTTGAGTATCCGCATTGACTACCAAAGAGGTGTCAGTCATCGCACAGGATGTGCATTAAATAAAAAGGAATTTTCTTCCATACGTAATTACACACTTATGCATGCAAGCAACCTACTAATTATTCCAATTTCAAAATACTAGCCCAATCACCCAATACGTATTCTGTACCTACCCTCATGTCACTTTTCATCAAACAGATATCCCATATTCTAAATCACTCAACTATCTCTTTTCCCTGACATATTGCCAAACAACTTTCCACGCTCTATCTTCTAACCATCACTTACATACTCTATCGTCTAACCCGTCTTCTCCGGTTTTAGTCTTGGGATTTTCGTTACTCGGTAGGTTGCTTGCTTGGCCAGTGGTTTTTTGCCTTTCAATTTTGTTACTTTTCATGTATTTCAGGCTATTTCTGTGTACTATTTTGTTTTGCATATACTGTATATGTTTAGGGAATTTATTTTTTATTGTTGTTCAGATTATTTTTATGTATTTATTTTGACTTCGATAGCTGTGTTTTTCCTTTAGAATAATTCATTCTTTTCACTTTATTCTTGATGTATTTGTTCTTGACTCTTGAATTTCATTAATTTAACATAATTATGTCTATTGATTTATGTTTTATGTTCATGTTTTAGCTCTAATGATGGAAAACTGTCTTTATTAAGTGATTATTGGTTTCCACATGTTTGCAATTCCTTTATGAGGGTCCACAAATAAGATTAATAATTTTTTATTATATACTACATAAATCAAAAATATTCTATTATTCAAAAATGAAAAGGTGAAAATTTTCAGAATTCAGAGATCCTTATATTGTAAGGAAGATATTGGCTCATTATATACTTATATACATGCAGTATATATACATCGATAAGCATACACACACAGACACATACTCAGACCTGCACCACTACTGAGACTATCATATTATTCTCTACTGGAAGGGAACGTATAATTAGAATCCCGCTGGATATTCAATGTTGGCCCCTGAAGGGGGATGCTTACAACTTCAGTTATTATAAGCCTGCTGTAGTTGTTTTCATAGGGACAAATCAGTCAATTATTTCAGAGAGGGTTTCCTTTTGTGGATATCAATATAGTGTTGCTTTATTGCCTCTAGATTTCTTGGGGCCAGCATCCGTGTTTGAACTGTTGTGGTAGTATGTCCAATATAGTCTTTTAAATGACAGGATTCCTTTGGTCCTTTTCGAGTGATACTTTTTCATCACGAGACTTATAGTTACATTGAGCTTCCTTTATATTATAGGTTTTACCTTCTGGTAAAGGATTTTCTTGGCAACACCTCGATTGTAGATTCCTCGCAAGGTCTAGATTTCATCTTTGTAGGCCAAACCAAAGCTAAGACAGTGGTAGATGATAAGGTTATTATATTCTTTGTTAGTTTTGTAATCGTGGGTTGTTGAACTTCAATAAATTATAACTGTCTTTTTTATGCTTTGGGGATTCACCTGTCATTTAAGCATCTACCAGCGTTTGTTGATCTAGTGTATACTAATGCCTTGAACTGGTCATCTTGTTAAACTAAAACATTGAGGAAAGGCAGGTTTTTTTTACTCTATTTGGTTTTGATATTGAGTAAGGAATTTCACCTAATTTTGTCACGTAACACTTCTGTCTCTTCTCTGTGTTTTCTTATTATGAATATATCATCAATGTAACATCCATAAATTTTTGACCTCTTGTTTTCTTTCAGGTGTTTTCTTTGATTGATGTTGTATACATTTGACAAATAAGAATCCTAATATATATATATATATATATATATATATATATATATATATATATATATATATATATATATATATATATATATATATATATATATATATATATATATATATATATATATATATATATATATATATATATATATATATATATATATATATATATATGTGTGTGTGTGTGTGTGTGTGTGTGTGTGTGTGTGTATAAATATATATATAGTATTCTCAAACAGCAATAAACGCTTAAATGTTGTCAAAATAGTGAGGATGGTTTTATTCCAAATTTGTCAATATGTATCTCATAAATAACGTTAATTTAGTCAGGTTGTTTATCATTTGTAATGGCAAGGGTACAAAAAGGTACATTATAATGTTTGAAAGTCTCAAAAAGAAAACCTAGCATTTGTTTTCACTGATAATGTTTCTGTGCTTATCGTTATGTACTTTAGTCCTATACATTTCCAGCTTATGTTTTGATTTACGGAGTCATTGTATATTTCAATGTATATAAACTATTATTTTGATATCCTTATCAGAATTTTTATCATTGGCTGCTACTTTCTTGTATCTGTCAGAATAATCCTTACTTTTTATTTTCCAAAGGGATTGGTATCCACTGTAAATAACGATGAATTCAGAACAAAACAGCTTATCCTCTCAGGACACAGCCATTGCATTAGCGACGGAGGGCTTAGATGTTGACAGTACGACGGTTAGTGTTGGACTGATGGCAGGACTGCAGGTACCTCCATACACCTGCAACTCGCCTTGAGTTCAAGAGAACGGACGAATAGATGTTCGACATTCGGTTCAGTTCATCCGATCGCCTTTCCTGCTTGCTTTCAGTTCAAAATACCCCCATACACGCACAAACTGGACCGAAGAAACCGGTTAAATATGGTTACTTTACTTACTTTACTTTAACGGCTGGTTTTCCGATCTCATACAGCAGGGGAACCCTACTCTCTACAGAACCTCCACTGTCATTTTACCTTGTTCGTTCCGAGTATTTAACGTTTCAAATCATGTATTGTTCATTTACTGTTAAATCATCACTGTTATACGACTCACGGGATAAGAAAGTCTTCAGTTTCCCCTTGAAAGCAGTTCTTTTTAACATTTTGAGATTTGAGTAACTTTTATGAATAATGAGTCGACACCCACACCAGATCTACCCTCTCTCGGTATGTAAAAGAAGGTGTGTGTGGGGAGCTGTCATTTCAGTGATCTTTCCTTTTTCCAAGTTGTTTAACCATGTTTGAGATAATACTAGTATGTCTAAATATTTCTCGTTTATCAGTTCTCGAATTTGAATAGTCTAATTACCTACAGATTGTATATTTACATAGCTACAGTTTATGACATCCTTAGTAACCATGATCAGTATTTTCTGCAAGTCTTTTCAATTCCAAGTCATAAGCTTTGCATTCTCTAGAATTTACTATGTGGTCACTTGGTTTGTTTAACTTTGTGCAGTTAATATATTTTGACACATGCGAATTAAACTCCTTGGTGGAATGTTTTCCTGAACATTTCCCGCAGACTTTATCATCATTTTTAAACTTGCAGTCTTTTTCAAGATGTCCATACCTCTGACAATGGTAGCAGGTGATCACGTGGTACCTGTCACGTATGTTATAAGTACCCCATCGTAACAAAACGTTGCCCCCATTATCATGAATAGTCCTCCGAACTTCAGGATCACATTTCAGCACACAGTGAGTGGTCCCCACCGAGGCATTTTTCTTCAGGACTACGCTTTTATCTTCTATATTTTGGATTTGGTCCAGGCAACGATTTCTTTGAATCAAAGCATTTACTACATCATCTTCATTATTGTACACATTGCATATCATTACTTTTGGTTTTAGTTTTCCGATTTTTTTCGCTTCAGTGTCAGTAACCAATGTCTGAATTTTGTTTGCAGCCTCTTCTCTGATCATTTTGTTTGCAAATTTACAACATTTCCATTCGTAGGTGACCTCGTGTTAGGTATAGGAATGTGTTTTAGAGTTTATTTAACCTTGCGTTTTCTTTCCATAATTTTAGTTGTTGTATTTGTTGATTTAATTATCAACGGATTTTTTTCCTTAACTTTGTCAGCAAATGTCGGTTTCTCCGGCTTTGGGTCCATCAATGTTTGAAGTGTTGCCCTAATTGATTCCCTATTCATAGCAAGAATATCAACTTTCTCAGTGAGGTCAATAGTCTGGGTGGATTTTGCTGCGTGTGTACTAAGGTCCGCAAGTTTGTTTTCCAAGTCAGCTATATTTGCGTCTTGTTCGCTCTAGACCTCTTCTCTTATATTCACATGTTCCTTCAATTTTGATATATATATTAATTGGCTTGTGTAACTTCACCTATGCAGGGTGTGCATAACCAATCTAGGTTCTTTCGTTTATTATTGGATCTGCCTGTCACTGTATACATATATTTCTTATGACAGAATCTATTGCAGTCACATCCTATCCATTTTTTCCGGTCTCCCTCTATGGTTTTACATATGAGGCAGAAATAGTTAGGGACAGCTTTAGTGTACTGTTTCTTATCACTTAGGTTTCTCCATAAGGTTAACTAATATCTTTTCAATGATATTCTAAGCGAGAAACAAAATGCTAAAACACGACTCAGGGCGAGTGTTGAACGAAGCTTCGCGCAAAACACGTTCACACTGTAGCGGCTCAACTACTCTACTCAGTCTTCCTGTCAGTTAAATCTAAGCGTGTATGGGGGATGGTTCTTATGAACATCGTAAGATATGGGTAGTGGTTCCATGTTTGATTTACTGTATATAAGCTATCTAGTACTATGTTTAAGGTTTCCTTGCCAGGAACGTTTGTGAAGAGGCTTTCCACATCCAGAGAGGCAATGTCTTTTCAGGTCCTATTTTTTTGTAATAGATCAATGAACTCCACTGCTGGTTTTAATGAGTAGGCGCCAGCTATGTAGGGGATGAGGATATTATTCAAGATTTTCACTATTTGGTTGTAGGTGAATTGATCTGAGAGGTGATGGGTCTCAGGAGGTTCCTATAGTCACCTATAATTTGGGAAATTTTTATGGTATTCTGTCGATTTCTGGCTACGGATATGAGTTTGGACATTTTCTTTTTTAGTTCTTCAGTTGAATCATTCGTTAGTTGCTGAAACTTGGATGAGTCCAGTAGAACTCCGCCCAACTTCATGTATTCTTCTTTTTTCATGATTTGTCTCCTCTCCTTATGATGATGTCAGGTGTAGGGCTTTGACATCTTTTTTCATGTCTTCAGGAAGTAGTTTGCTTCGGAATGTTCCTCTCTGGTGTCCAGCTTCTCCCGTGATATAATACAAATATTCTTCTAATATTTTCATATTCGCTATAGATCAATGGCAAGTTTCGCCAAATTCAAGTGTGTGTGTGTATATATATATATATATATATATATATATATATATATATATATATATATATATATATATATATATATATATATATATATATATATATATATATATATATATATATATATATATATATATATATATATATATATATATATATATATATATATATATATATATATATATATATATATATATATATATATATATATATATATCTATATATATATATATATATATATATATATATATATATATATATATATATCTATATATATATATATATATATATATATATATATATATATATATATATATGTATATATATATATATATATATATATATATATATATATATGTATATATATATATATATATATATATATATATATATATATATATATATATATATATATATATATATAATATGGGAGTGTGTGCATGTGAAAAAAATTATTACCTTCAAATATCAGTCGTATCTCGGTCTTTTGCAAGTGCATATATACTGGATTTTGGTGAAAATTCAGCATTGATCGATAGCGAATAATATCAAAATATTAAAACATTACTTGCATTATATATAGATATATTGTTATTACGTGGTAATTTCAATGCACGAAAGGGTTTTACTTTTGAATAAAAATTGTCTGTTTCTCTTTATAAGAAATTGATGTTTAATATTTATTGATAACAGAATTTAAAAGCGAAACTTTATCAGAATGGACAGCGATGTGGTGTTAGTGACAATGGGTTCCATGAAGAGTCTAAGTTATCAGCGATAGTAGTAAAGGTCGCCTATAGCATATTCTCTTTCAGTTGTCTTTCAGTATTTCATAAGGACGCTTATTCTTCAAAGTACCTGACGTACAGTAAGTCTTTCAAAATTGAGAATAGTTATTTTCGTCAAGAAACATGAATGGTGGTGAATTTTAATGATGCCATTAAATGTATTCGTTCTGAGAGGAGGTGAAAAACGTGCCTTTCTCCTCACAGTCTCCAGGGAGGGACCTCTCTCATGCCAGCCATCCGGCAGATGTCCCGGATAAATTTTTCACCTGCCCTGCTCTAGGGTCAGTGGATGAGATGGTCACTCGGGGATTTCCCACGTGTTTCGTCATGGCTTATGAGGAGGTAATATTCCTTTGCGTGTTGCTTCTTAAGAAGGGAGAGAGAGAGAGAGAGAGAGAGAGAGAGAGAGAGAGAGAGAGAGAGAGAGAGAGAGAGAGAGACTATGAACTGTAGTGGTAGGTTATGGTTACCTTTTATTGGAGCAAGCTATTCCAGTAAATAAAAAACATTGAGTATCTGCAAGATTAATGTTAGTGTTACAATGTGGTTAAAGGATTCGATAGCTTCTTCGTGGTTGTATAAATGGTTAAATTTTGAAAATTTCTTGCACTGAGATTTCCTCCATATTCTACCACTGTAGTGTGAATCAGACGATGACCATTCTCTTGTATTTTCTCTGACACCACTCCTTCGTAGTGAAACACATTTCTTAAATTAGTAAATTTGATTAAGTCTGTTCACGGGTATAGCAAGTGCAAAGTTAATGTTAGTGGAGTCCTATCATATGAATTGTCACCTATGTTGCTTATCCTCCCCATGGATTTTGTAATGCGTAGAAACGTTGGAGATAGTGGAGAAAGATTAATCTGGATTCTTAATAAGAAATTAGAAGACATAGAGTATGCTGATGATGCTATCCTTAGCAACAGAACACCACAGGGTTTGCAATACTTGTTTACCAGAATACACGAAATATTACATGAGTTCGGCTCAAGATAAATAGAAGAGTACAGAGTCGATGAGAACGGAATATGCAATTGAAGATTAAATACCATTGGAATGAGAAAGGATTAATGAGGTAGAATCATTTAAATATTTCCGAATTATGATATAAAAAACAGGGTCTTTAGAATTAGAGTTTAATGAAAGATTGAAATAAGCAAATCAGACATTGGTATGTTAAGTAAAATTAAAAAATAAAATCGCGTGGCATTGCATATACAAATCAGGCTTTATATCAGTTTAGTGAGATCTGTGTTACAGTATGGACATGACTCATGGTATGACAATGAAACAATCTCCAACAGATCCATGTGCGTAAATTATGTTTATCGTATATTTTACATCTTAACGTTAGAGTTTCTTGGGAAAGTCTTATTTCCTTTTATTAACCCTCATCGCCTTTCATAAAGCTGAGAAGTTCATCAGTGTAAATATTTTCCTTCACAGTATGTAACAAGCAAGTCTTTTATTAGATACCGTCTTTTTCATATATTTTCGTTTTATTCCATCTCCGGGTTGTGATGAAAACTACTATAAAATCATAATTTGTTTTATTTTGATGCTTATTGAAAGTTATTTGTTATTAATACTATAGTTATTAGTTTCGATCCTGTATATGGCAATATTTTCTGCTAAATCTAAATCCCGAACAAAATTTAATGATAATTTAGAGCCATTGGGAAGAGTTTAACGGCATACAAGTTTATTTTGGAGATTTTCGTACTTCACTTGATCTTCATCAGCTTTGAATTAACCTGAAACACGGATTAGGAGAGAATTCTAAAATCTTTCCAATGAATCGAAGTCATACAGGAAATCAGTTTTATAGCACATTTGACTACTTTCTTAATTCTATCTGAAAACATGGATGCCGATTATAAAACTGTTATACACACACACACACACACAGATATATATATATATATATATATATATATATATACATATATATATATATATATATATATATATATATATATATATATATATATATATATATATATATATATATATATATACATATATATATATATATATATATATATATATATATATATATATATATATATATATATATATACTGTATATATGTATATCCTATCGTTCTTCTTAAAAAAAATTACAAGTCCTACATTTGAATGACTTTTATAATTTTTTTCTTAGTAGAAGATTGAATGATTGATTCCAGAAAACCTTAAATTAATCAATCAATCTTCTACTGAGAAGAACATGACAGAAGTCATTCAAATGTATATAATAGACTTAGTCAAAGTAATTGATATATACCCTTATCTGCAAACGATGGTAATGATAACTGAAACTTCGTGATGATTCTAATGATATTTAATTTCATCACGTTCAAAGAATAAATTTTGTTTACTTAGAATCCCAAAATTTTCCAAAGGCGATTCAGATTTTCACACATCTAATCAAGGGTAAACAAAAATATTGAATCAATCGTTCTCTTTCTACTTTAGTAACCAAGCCATCCTTCGCTGTGTCAAGTACCATATTTTGAAAACAGCTAATCTTTTGTCTACTTGTTTTGTCTTTGATATAAATTTTTCAATAGTGCGTTTTAATCTGACACAAAATACTTAAAAGGATAATTTAACGTTTTTCCTTATCCTCTATCTTGAAAACCATGATAACATTATGGAAGTACAATTTAATGATCTTATCATGAAGTTGAAATGAAAAAAGTTGCTACTTCGAGTTTGCCGTAGTTTGCCGTCAATTGTGTGATACCCAGATTAAATAACATTTGCCTCTCACTGATTCCGGAATCCCTTTTCATGTTCGAAAACAATGTCTTTCCTTCATTCCGGTATTATTTCTAACCGAAAATGTGCCTTGTGTGAATGCCGGTTGAATTTACCTACGTTTTATTTCGGTACTATAGGCGTATTGATAATTCGTTTGGTATTACCATTAAACGTAGTGTTCTCACTCTTTCTTTGCAGTTTTAATATCCTAATTTATCAATCTTAATTAAAATACTCGACTCTCTCTCTCTCTCTCTCTCTCTCTCTCTCTCTCTCTCTCTCTCTCTCTCTCTCTCTGTACGTGCGTATTGTATGTGTTCGACTATAAATGCTACCCTAGTCTTACATGGACAAGAGCTTTTTGGTCAGCTTGGTCCAGCCATTGAGGCATGACCAAGAAAAGTCAAACATCGCAAGAGCACTCAGAGAGGCATGAATGGAAATGCATTTGCGACCCATGAGAACATGCTCTCTCTCTCTCTCTCTCTCTCTCTCTCTCTCTCTCTCTCTCTCTCTCTCTCTCTCTCTCTCTCTCTCTCTCTCTCTCTCTCTCTCTCTCTATAGTACACATCCATTAACGGATATGGTCAAAGAAAGGAGACTGAATAACTTCTTTGAAAACGAAAACAGCATGAAAGTGGCTCATAGCGAAACTCTCTCTCTCTCTCTCTCTCTCTCTCTCTCTCTCTCTCTCTCTCTCTCTCTCTCTCTCTCTCTCTGCGGAATAGATCACATACTGTAGATGGTTCAGTAGCTCACACTCTTGCCATTTCGTATATAGATAGATGGGTTTGGGTATTTTCTTTCTTTGGAAGGGAAACTGCAAGAAGTAGGAGTAGGAAATTCCTCGGTGAAATTGTTCTTTTTTCTGCACCATGAAACTTACTTGCTTATTTTGCACTGATGTAGTTACATAAGTTTTCCAAGATTATCTGTGTGCTTGACAACCATATTGAAACTTTTATGATACTCGTCGGGTGGCATATTTTTTCTGTTATATATGTTTATATTCAAAGGTTTATTTTTTTTTTTTTTTTTACATTCCAAATTAATGAATATCTCAAAGTTGTCAGCAGTCAGGCCTTGAACTCATAAAACTCTTAAATAGATGTCATGATTTCTGAAAGATAAAGTTGACGCGACCATATATCTTATTTATCTTGTTAAATGTTATACATTTTTCCATCTTTCTTCAGATTCCCAGTCATCATTCACGTGTTTCCTCCTCCTCTTCTGTGTATTCCCATTCATATGAAAAGCACTTTCATTCCTCGTCAAAGGAATGCAAGATAGCAAAAGTAGTCAATGTCTTCACAGATCGGAGACAATTTTTTCGGCAGGATTTTTTTTTTTTTTTTTTTTTTTTTTTTTTTTTTTTTTTTTTTTAATCTAAATAAACCAGGTATCTTCTTCTCAGTCAGAGCTCTTGAGAATTATATTTTTCTTTTCCTTTCCTTGAAAATTTTGTATATTTTTGTCGGTTTTCATTGTTTCTAGAAAGTTCAATTAGATGATACTATTAGAGTGCTTTCAAAAAATGTTTTAAAACTTCCGTAAACTAGCCCCGGTGGAGACGGTTTTCCGAATGTTGAATTTTAAATATTGATACTTTCTATAAGATGCCGTTTGAAATTGTGAGGTAATTGTTTTCTTTTAAGTGTTTATCCATTTAATTTCAGAATGCCCAGCTCGGTTATCCATCAACAAAGAGCTTTTTTAAGTTGATAATTGATTGATTGATTAATTGATTTTGAGTTTTCAGGCCTCCTAGTTAAGATGACAAGTAAACTTTCCAATTCATTCACTCCCTTAAGAGTTTGATAGAGTATATAGCTATAAATGTAAGGCAATTGGATTTTTTGTCATCATTTCCTCAGGACGTTTATCAAGTAAAGATGACATCATTTCATTATTCTATTACTTTAATTGTTGTGTAGGTATATGTGTACAAGCCCTTCTGATTTTTCCGTTTTGTAAATATGATAATTTTTTCATTAACCCTTTTGCCGAGTCAATTTGTACCTTAGAGATTAATTTCAGAAGCAAAATAAAAACGGGAAATGTCATAATGAATTAGAGCTTTATTAGTTATTGCAGTAATGATGTCACCTCGTTTGCGCTACGAATTTCATCCTTGAGTGGAAGAGCAAACTTAAAAAGATTTACGAGATTACGGTTTTTAGATTACAGTTCTTGAGATTACCGAAAGTCTGGAAACATGGTTTATTTTAGAGGCACTGAGGAAATAAGTTTTAAGATTTTTAAGGAATTATGAATAGAATGTTAGATATCTACGAATACTGGTAATTGGACATTCAAATTTATTACGTAGTTACAGAGATCAACAATTTAAGCCTACTTGGTTGAATAACCTACCCAGAAAAGTCAAACACCATCGGATATTATCATGATACTTTATTTTAACGCAAAATATATGGTAATATTTCCACCCAATTCTTGATTGTTATGCATTTTTACCATTATGTTGGTACAAGGTACTGATTTTCTACGTTTTTGAAGTTGTAAATTTATAGCAATTCTTGAGGACCATAATGAGGAACCCATTCAATGAAATAATACTTTGACAGGGAACTATTTACCAGTGGCAGTCATCACTTCTAATTGTATATACAGTAGAGCAATAATGATGTTTATGTCCTACATAAGAGATGTAGAATTATCATACTCCTCCACAAGACTTTTCACACACAAGGCAACCATGATTGAATTGAATGTGTTTGCTGGTGAAAATTATGAGTAACAAACATATGGTTGAGGCAAGGGACAGTGACATTGCCCTATCAACCAGGACAATGCCCTAGAGACTTACCAGCGCCTAAGCCACCTCTCCACCCAAGCTAGGACCAAGGAGGGCCAGGCAATGACTGCTAATGACTGAGCAGATAGACCTAATGGCTCCCCCAAAACCCGCATCCTTAGCTCACAAGGATGGTGAGGTTGCAGCGACCAAAAGAACTAACGAGTTTGAGCGGGACTCGAACCCCAGTCTGGCAATCACCAGGCAAGGACGGTACCACCAGGCCACCACAGGTACGGGTACGTACAGGTTTATGATAGCTTAGTTCAAGGCGTGCGGTCATAATTATTTAAAAACAGGAAACCTCATATAAAACAATAATATTCGACTCATTCTACAATAATTTTCATATCTTCATCGAATATGTGTAAGATATTTCTCGCTGGGGCCCTCATTTCCTTATAGTAAAACACCTAAATTCTCAGCACCCGGCAATTTCTGACAACAAATTTCTTATTGGCAAAAAATACTAGTAGATTTAGTATTTCCCAAAATCGGCACACAACCCTTTGAGCCTCCCTGGGGTATGGACGTTCGACGAGTAAACTCAACTTATAATTAATTTTCTGAAAACCCAAATGGGAACTCCTAACGCCACTTCTTAAGTTCAAAAGGTAAATGGGTTATATATATATATATATATATATATATATATATATATATATATATATATATATATATATATATATATATATATATATATATATATATATATATATATATATATATATATATATATATATATACATGCACACATCATCATCATCATCATCATCAGCCGTTACTAGTCCACTGCAAAACAAAGGTCTAAGAAATGTCCTTCCACTTGCGTCTGTTTATGGTCCCTCTGTGCCAGTCCACACCCGTAAGCTTGCTTAGTTCGAAAATCCATTGTCTTCTCTTCCTTCCCCTGCTTCTTTTACGATATCTAGGGACCCATTCTGTTATTCTTAATCTCCATCTATTATCTGTTATTCTTACTATATGTCCTACCCATGTTCATTTCTTTTTCTTACATGTCGTTAGAATATCCTTTACTTTAGTTTGCTCTCATATCCATGTTGCTCTTTCTTTGTCTCTTAGTTTTTCCCATCATTATTCTTTCCATTGTTCTTTGGGTTGTAGCTAGATTATGGTCTAAGGCGTTAGTAAGGATCCAAGTCTCTGATGCATAAGTTAATACTAGTAGGACCCTCTCATTAAATACTTTTCTTTTTAGAGAAATGACATGCTACTTTTCTTGACACCATTTGGTTTACCAAATGCTCTCTATCCTATGCTTATCCGTTTCTTAATTTCGGTTATGTGTTCTGGGGAAAAACGTAATGTCTGTCCTAAGTACGTATATTCATTAACAATCTCTTGAAGTTTGTCCATAATTCTAATTTGTTGTGTCCCTGCAAATTCATTGAACATTATCTTAGTTTTACTCATTTTCCTTTACGGTCCTACATTTCAGCTTTTCCTATCTCAATCTTCTATCATCTTTAGTAATTCCTCCCATGATTCACTAAATAGAACTATACAATCTGCAAATCTTAAGTTGTTAAAGTATTCCTTGTTAATGTTAATTCTTACGTTTACCAAATCAAAATTCATTGAACTCTTTTTAGGCGTGTTGTGAATAATTTACGAGAGAAGGGGGTGTCCATGTCTAACTCCTTTCTCTATTGGAGTTTACTCACTATCTTTGAGTAGTTTTAGGATTGCTGCACTTCCTGTAAAGATATATTCAAGTGTTCAGACATAAGATTCTTTGTTTTTGAAGGGCTTTCATTGCTGCTGAAGTTTTGACAGAATCAAAAGCTATTTCACACAGTGGTCTGTCATACTCTCTTATATTTTTCCTATTTTCTTTTTATTTTTGGCTGGTTAATTACATGGATATGGTCAGTTTTTGAATACCCACTTCAAAAGTCTGTCTGTTCTCTTGGTTGATTAAATTCTAGCTGTATTCCTATTCGGCCTAATATGGCCTTTATAAATATTTCATATATTACGAAGAGTAAACTCATTGAGTGATAATTTTTGACGTCTTTTGTTTCTCCCTTTTTTGTGAATTAGTATAATGATAAAGGTTTGCTAAGCTGTAGGTATAGAGCATTCTTGCAGACATTTGTTGTAGAGTTCAGCGAGTTTTACTTCAAAGAAATCTCCTCCATCTATTGTTAAATCAATTGTTAGGCCATCTTCGCCTGCTACTTTGCCTCTTTTCATTCCTTTTCATGCTTTCTGTACTTCTACTTTTCCGTTTGTTCTCGGCTCAGGTGTTTCATTATTTCTATTGGCGATGTTATTTATTATATCACTATTGTATAGCATTGTATAGAAATCCTCAGCAATTTTTATAACGCCATCTGTATTGTTGAAAATATTTCAATTTTCATCCTTTAAAGCAACCATCTGTTGGTGCCCTGTTCCAAGTCTTCTTTTCCTCAGTTTGATGCTTCTTTCTTTCTTTAGTGTTCCCTGACTTTTGGTCTGATTATGTTTACGAATATCTTGAGCTTTTAGTTTGATCATTTTTTTGGATATTTCTGCGAAAAAGAAAAATCTCTTGGATTTTACCCTCATTTCCAATCTTTTCTTTAATAGGATTTTTATCTTTATTGGTAGTTTTCCTTGATCTTGTTTAGTAACTTCTTTACCTATCTCTTGTGCTGATTCAAATATGAATTCTGTTAAATTATTGTTCATTCTTCTTTACTTAATTCCAAATCATCATGTTGCTGGAGGTACCTATTTCATGTTGATAAACTAAACTTTTCAGATTTGTCTCTTATTACAGGAATGTTTATTTTAATTCTTGAAATTAATTTTTCTCTCTTCTTCCTTAAATTTAAACAAATTCTGCCTCTCGCCATTCTATGATCGCTTGTTTTTAACTTGTTTAACACTATTGCATCTTTAAATAAGTTGACTTTTTAACATAGAATAAAATCTATTTCATTTTCCGTTTCTCCATTTGGGCTGCTCCATGTCCATTTTCTATGTTCCTTTTTATAAGAAATGGTGATCATGATTTTAAGGTAATTGTCTAGATATATCATTTATAGCATAACCAGGTTCTTGCTGGGCATTCCATAAAATGAATGCAAGTATGCTTTAAGGGCCCAGATAAATTAACAGAAATTCTACAAGCATATCTCCTCTATTCCTATATCATCCCATCCTCTGTGCCTATTCTAAATTTGCCTACTACTATTACGCACGCACACACACACACAAACACACACACACGCATATATATACATATATATACATATATATATATATATATATATATATATATATATATATATATATATATATATATAAATGTTTATATATATATTATATATATATATGTGTGTGTGTATGTGTGTATGTTTGTGCGTGTGTGTATATATATGTATACTTATAAACATATATATATATATATACATATATATATATATATATATATATATATATATATATATATATATATATATATATATATATATATATATGTATATATATGTGTGTGTTTATATAAATATATATATATATATATATATATATATATATATATATATATATATATATATATATATATATATATATGTATATATATATGTGTGTGTTTATATAAATATATATATATATATATATATATATATATATATATATATATATATATATATATATATATATATATATACATATACATACATACACACACACACATATATATATATATATATATATATATATATATATATATATATATATATATATATATATATATATATATTTATATATATATACACACACACATATATATATATATATATATATATATATATATATATATATATATATATATATATATATATATATATATATATATATATATATATATATATATATATATATATATATATATATATATATATATATATATACTGTATATTTACACACACACAGATAGATAGATATGAATACTGTACACTTCGAAGTGTTATTTAACGAGGATAGCTATTCTTGAAAATTAATTCTTTTGCAGTGATAATTCATAGGTAGGTCATGTAAATTCATCTAGTGTCGTCTCTTCGTAGTGTTATGAAAAATACAAAAGGATGGCAATTTATTATGGCATAAGGATGAAAATGGTAGCTATATTTAAGACACTAACTGAGATAACCGTATCCTAATTTTTTTTTAAGAAAAGCAACATGACAACCTTCTGGCCAATTTACAGACTGACAGAATTTTGATAGAAATGGGTCTTTCAGTTCCCAAGAAAAGCCGAAGCTGAAAAGGCAATGTAAGTCTCCTATTAAATCAACAAATAGTTAAACATCTGACCACACAAGTACCAGTGGAAAGAGAAAACTATTTCCCCTTTCCAATGATGTTGTAAAAGAGGAGCAGAGAGAAAATGTTGATGACGGTAAGTAAGCCCTAAACCATAATACCAGAGATATATTCGACTGAATTATGTACCTCCGGTTTCTTTTAAAAATAAAAGAGAGAGAGAGAGAGAGAGAGAGAGAGAGAGAGAGAGAGAGAGAGAGAGAGAGAGAGAGAGAGAGAGAGCCTGGTGTACCATTAATTGATTTCTCATTTAACCAGTTTCAATATATGTTCCAAAGGGTAAGATTTCCGTCCTCCTTTTGCAATTAAATTATGGATGCTACAGTACTATAGGCTAATATGAAATCTGATATGCGAGTTTCCACGAAATTAAATGGATTCGTCTGTTGTCTGGAGCTGTCATATTTCCTGTCGTTGTTATCATTTGAAGTTCTTCTGAAATAGAATGTATTCACCCTAAACTGGTGAATTTTCAAATAACTTAATTTTTCTCTTTATGAGTTCTTTGTGTATGCTATGTGTGCATATATACATCACACACATATAAATAATCTGTCATTGACTTTTGTCTTTCTTCGTGGCTAAATGGTACTGTCTCTGTCATACAAGTATCTTGAACCAGGGTTTGATTCCTGGCCGGTCGAATGCTATTATCTTTGAGTGGTTTCGCATTGGGACTCTGATCCCGAGGTCAGTAAGAGAATCTAGACATTAATGTATTAAGTGGGGGAAATGTATCATACATATACATACATACATATGTATATACATGTAAATATACATGTACACATATGCACCCACTCACAAACACGTTCAAAGAATTGTGAAAATAGAGAATCTATAACTGAGAATTCACGTAAAAAGTGTCTGGGAAATATGAAATATTGTAAGATAATCAGAATATTTAACAAGGTTAGTAAATTGAAGCAATCCAGTCTCTATCTTTCTTGGGAATTAAATGTCCAACTGATTTCAACTCCAGCCCTTTTCATATCTTCAGTTTGATAGTAAAAGGTGACATTTCTAAGCACTTTATATCATAATTAAATGTTTGTGGTATCCTGTGACATGCCTCTTGTAAGAACTACATATCTTAACCCCCTATCTGACAATTCCTCGATGACATACAGTGATAGTATTTTGTGTCCTTCTGCTCACATCTATCTCAAGTCTTTTAGACTATTTAACTATAAAAATTTGTTGCTTGTGTAAATTAGAACTCTTAACTGAAACTATTATCGCTTTATATAATTTATGAGTTGAGTTATTAAAATCTTAGGTTTGTAAAAGGCACGACGATGATTACGAGATGAAAATGGATATTTATAATTTCTGGAGCAACATTGTCAAGTCAATCAAAGATATAACCAAGCTTCTGTGTTAGATTGCCATATATCAAAGGGGGGGGGGAAATCAACCATAAAAGAAATGTTCAAATAAAAATGATATCAAATACAGGTGAGATATAATCAAATGAGAGATACTTGAATGTCAGGTTGAAAAGTAAATATCTATTGTTACCATTTGCCATTCGATCGTAATTTAGATAGTTCGGGGATGGACAACATGAACAGTTTATCAGACCGGATGGGGGATCCCCTTTTGAACGCCAGATGCCAACTTCATAAAAGCCATGATACCATAGCAATATGTTTGGTGCGGGGTTAGAAATTTTCTACCATAGATAAACTTTGCCTGGTATCGGAAAGGGTCACGGCTTCCATAGAAACCGCCCTTTCTCAGGGGAGAGAAAAATATTAGAATATGCATTAGATTTTTTTTTCTTTTTTTTTTATGGCGCGGTATGTTAGATGCCACGGGGATGATCACGATGAGGAAAGCGAAGGAAACACGAGATACCCATCGCAGCTTTGGTGAATCCCAATATTCAGGCCTTAAAACAAAATATTTTTCCAACAGATAAACTACATTTTTCTTTTATTTATTTTAAGTCTCTCTCTCTCTCTCTCTCTCTCTCTCTCTCTCCTCTCTCTCTCTCTCTCTCTCTCTCTCTCTCTCTCTATATATATATATATATATATATATATATATATATATATATATATATATATATATATATAATATATATATATAATATATATATTATATATATATATTATATATATATATATATATATATATATATATATATATATATATATATATATATATTATATATATATATATATATTATATATATATATATATATATATATATATATATATATATATATATACTTAAATTATAGTTTTATGTATATATGTATATATATATATATATATATATATATATATATATATATATATATATATATATATATATATATTTATATATATGTATATATATATATATATATATATATATATATATATTATACATATATATATACATATATACTATATATATGTATATATATGCATATATATGCATATACACTATCTATATAAATATAAATATATATATATATATATATATATATATATATATATATATATATATATATATATATATATATATATATATAGACATATATATATGTATATATATATATATATATATATATATATATATATATATATAATATATATATATATATATGTAAATATATATTATATATATATATATATATATATATATATATATATATATATATATATATATATATACATATATATATATATATATATATATATATATATATATACATATATATATATATATATATATATATATATATATATATATATATATATATATATATATATATATATATATATATATATATAATATCTCCCGCTATTCATCGTTCGTTGTAAGCTCCAGCGACGTTCAGATCACATAAGAGCCTTCTGAAGCAAGACAGCACGGTATCCTTCCACCTCTCAGAGTGGTGAAACTAGCCCATACATTAACTATTTTTGCGAGCGTTAATTCTTCTATAATACGCAATCCAAGGCAGCTGCCTCTTCCCACTCTTCAAAGTGGATTATGGATTCTCTCTTTATCTGAGTGTGCTCGCTCCCGCGAACTGGCGCGTGTATGTGTTTGAAAACGTATATACTAGTTTTATAATTTTTATCTATTCGTATCGAAGTATTTCTGTCCTAAGATTTTGCTACTAACAAACCGATTGAGTCTCTCTCTCTCTCTCTCTGCTTGGGTAGGCTTCATCGTTACTTTTGCTAATTTTAGTACACTATGAGTGTTTGGGTCAGATTAAGTATCAGAAGCAGGTCTATCAAGTTTGATTCTATTCTTGAAATAAAAGACAGCAAACCTTTCTCATCGTTCAGGCAAATGCAATGACAAGTGTCATGGATGCTTCGTAGTTTGAAAATTTCTATACGCTAGATGCTATTAGGCGTAAGTTATTGTAAAGCCCTGTGATAAAGTCATCACTAGTGTCGATGTTAAAAGGGGGAAAAAAAACATCTGTTTTAAAGCCTAGTGACCTTTTAGTTTAATAGTGTTAGTTCTGGAAGAGAATTTGTCTAAAATTACTTCGAAATATTTGCCACATCAGTTCGGTTTTCCACGAACGCTGTACAAACAGTACTTGGTAATAAATTAATTGAATTAAGAACTGAGTTAAAATGCCAATAAATATTTCTTTTTGCTGCTTGCTAATCCCAAGAGAGCTTTGTTATTTCATTACGTTCTTTTGCAATTTTATTAGGATTATTTTGAACTTAAAACAATACTGAATATAAAGTTAATCTCCTAATTCCTGTGCACTATCGCTTCCAGTTTTTTTATTTGGCTTACTCTTTTTATCACATTTCTTATTTTGATATCAGTTGTATCTATTTGAATATAATCTTACCGTTTCTTTTATTTTTCCCGTCTTCAATTTTTTTCGTTTTTATTTGCGAAAACACATCCACTTTTATCATTTCTATTTATTTGAGAATTTACTTTATATTTCTTACATGTTTATATATTAACTTATGTTTATTTTCTTTTTTTCTTGACAAGGGACCCAAGCATTTCCTTCCTGATCTTCACCTTTAATTTGTTTGTGTTTACTCTTGCAAATTAGTTTTTGATACAAAGCAGATAATCAAATTAGATAAATTTTTGTCCTGATGTTAAAGAATAATTAATAGAAATAACAATGAAATAACGGTTAATAAGAGTACGGGTTTCATGTTTTTCAACTTTAATCCAGCATTACTTCCATATCCATATAAACGATAAAATCCTCTCACTAGGAAAGTAATTTAGAATGTATGGTTCTCACCTGCGTCGTTCGTTGGGCATTTTTCAAAAGGAGTGCGTTACACTGTAGAAGAAATTTACATCCTTATCCTTATGTCTTTTTGAACAATTAGTAGACTAAATGGGCCAGGAACATTCATTGCTTTTCAGTTTCCTTACGGAATTGCTCCTTTAAGACGTCTTTTATTCGTGTGAGTCTACCTAAAACATGAAAATAGTTATAAATGAGGATTATGCAGACCTTCTTGTGTGTGTGTGTGTGTGTGTGTGTGTGTGTGTGTGTGTGTGAGAGAGAGAGAGAGAGAGAGAGAGAGAGAGAGAGAGAGAGAGAGAGAGAGAGAGAGAGAGAGAGAGAGTGGGTTAGAATAATAGGAAAGTGGGGTATTACGGCGTTACGATTAAAAGAAATTGATAGTTAGTTGAAGCACACATACACACACACAGAGAGAGAGAGAGAGAGAGAGAGAGAGAGAGAGAGAGAGAGAGAGAGAGAGAGAGAGAGAGAGAGAGAGAGATGGGGGGGGGGGCGACTGCGGGTACAATCAAAAGAAATGAAAAATAGAGAATCAATTAAGTGCAGGGCGTATTAATTGATAAAAGGGAAATAGAAGAGATGAGAAAAAAATGATAAGAGTGGGAAAAAGACCACGTAATATTCTTCACGAATTTCCTTATTCTCATGATTGAAGGCATTGATATTATGAAAATATCTATGAGATGAACAAGCAAATGAAAATTAAAAAGGAAAAGGTGCTAATTGAAATTAATACGTGGTATGGTTTCACATTAATTGGCTTCTAGGTAATATTACCTTACATGTAAATATAAAATATGCATTACTAAGTCTTGTCTACCGATCTCTCTCTCTCTCTCTCTCTCTCTCTCTCTCTCTCTCTCTCTCTCTCTCTCTCTCTCTCTCTCTCTCTCTTCAGACAGGTAAGTATGGTACCATATTTCTTAATGTGATATGAATATAAATTAAGTTCTGCCAAAATTTCAAGTAAATATTGATATGAAAAATAGCTGATGGTGAGACTTAATTACCTTCGTGGAATTTTTATTTTCCAAGATTCTATATATTTTCATTTATTAATCTAAGAAATAACAAAACAAAATATTCAAATGTTAAAATTATCTTTAGCATGTGTAAAATATAAAAAAAAATATCTTTTACGTTTCATGATCAATATTCACACGCAAAAACTAACAAGACAAGCATTAACATAGATCTAACAGACAAGAACGTTTTTGTCTTTCAGATGATAATCAAATGACCATGTGTTGAATGCATGCATATCTTCCTTCTCCCTCCTCATTTTCCACAAACTTCCGGTGCCGTCCGTCACGGACTTGCATAAATCCCGCGACTTATTCCCAACTTTTCAGAACCACCATTTGCACGAGGATTGTCGCACACATGTAGATGACCTGGGTTGGTGGTAGATGAGCATGAAAAGATGTCAGACTTTGGGGACTGTAATCGGCTTCATTACTTTGTTCTGCCTATTCTTTCTCCCTTTCCTTCCATCCTTACCCATGACCAGAAACATGTTTGTAAATTAAAATCATCTGTCCTTATTTTTGACATGGCAACCTGGTTTTGAATTCCACGATTATTCTACTAGCAAAGGAACGTAGACTGATGCGAACTCTTGCTAATAACATAGAAAAGAATTTAATTGGTTATATTTGTCACCTAATTTTAATTTTTATTAGAGAGTAAGGGTTACGTTATGAATTTCCTTCAAAACCATAAATACTTTATGTATTGCTTGGAACAAGGTATCACATTCTTATATTGATTAAAACGAAATATCTCTGATATTGGGTATGACATTATGGTGGCAAATCAGGGTACGGCTGATGATAAACTGTAAGATGAATACTACATAAACGTAAAGCAAGATAATCAGTCATAAATATTTTGGATGCAAGCTACACGGAGAAATAAAGCATATGATAGATAGCTAACCAAAAATCTTTCAAGGTTAGTTGAAGTCTTGGTTACATATTTAAAGAAATACATAGCCATAATTTGGCAAATTTTGTAAAAGATGTGTCGATCCAGGGATGCTGTTAAGATTCCTCAAACAGGAGAAAATATCAAAACTAGTAGAACAAAGCTTTTATATGTGATTTTAATAGCATTATAAGCATGGAAAAATAAATCAATGAAGATTATTGCCAAATTCGTAAAATCATAAAGTAAATTATTGCAAATACACAGTAAATGTTACTGTATATGCAACTCATGAGACTGGCTTGTGAATGAAGGGCGAGCTGAAGCAAGGTCGAGGTTCCGTTATTAATGTCACTAGCATTGTCTCGCACGAAAGGAGGTTGGGGTGGGAAAAAAGCTGTAACAGGTGTTGCGTTATCTGCATATTCAATCTTGATTTCAAGATCAACAAGTCAAAAAAATTCTATTTTCTTTATCATAGCTCTTATCTGAAAAAAAAAAAAACAGCAATCCCGTATAGTTGAACTATGTTTAAATTGAGTTAATAATCTTTCCTTTCAATTATATTCAGTATCTGCGACGATTCAGAATTGTTACTTGAATGAACTTGAAGATGAATGTAAGAGCTGATGAGAAATTCAAAGAAGCGATAACGCTGATTGATAGTACTGTATGTAAATATAGTAGGCTATATGTATCACATTTCGGTAACCTAAAAGTAACTTATCGTAGCAATGGTATCTGTACTTCATGGACCTGTACTTACTAATTTTGGTATTATTATTATCATTATTGCCTCTGCCAACAAAGTGTTGGGAGGAGGTTATCTTTCCACCCCTGTTTGTCCATTTGTTTGTTTGTTTGTGAACAACTTCCTGACCACAATTTTAATCATAGAGCAGCGAAACTTTCAAGGATTAATTGTTATGCTTACACGCGGACGTTATTCAATTTTGAAAGTCCTAGGTCAACGGTCAATGTCAAGGTCAAGCAAAAGGTCGGCCGAAATAATTATTATCATTGTTATCTAAGTAACAACCCTAGTTGGAAAAGCAGGATGCTACAAGCCCAACGGCTTAAAAATGAAAAAAAATAGCCCAGTGGAGTAATAGAAACAAGGAAGTAAATAAACTTTATTAGAAGTAATGAATAATTAATATAAGATATCTTAAGATCTGAAACAACGTTGAAATAGATCTGTCATATATAAAATATAAAGAGAGACTTATGTTAGCCTGTTCAACATAAAAACATTCGCTGCAAGTTTGAATTTCCAAATTTCAACCGATTCAACTGCCTGATTAGGAAGATCATTCCACAATCTGGGCATAACTGGAATAAAACTTCTAGAATACTGTATACTATTGAGTCTTATGACGGAGAGGGGATGCCTGTTAGAATTAACTGCATATCTAGTACTACGTACAGGATGGTACATAAAGAACTAACTGAACGACGGTACTAGATAGGGGACAAGAAATTTAATAGACAGCAAATTCTTGTCTAACAAATTAAGAAGATATTCAACAGCTGAAGACCAGATAGGAGAACAATACTCGAAACAAGGCAGAATGAAAGCATAAAAACACTATAGAATAAATTGACCGACGAAAATCTTAAAAGATTTTTTCAGTAATCAATTTTGATGCAGTTGAAGAAGAAACATCCTAATGTTTTGGGGCACTCGTTAGATGTTATAATACATCATCTAACGGTAGCATAATGTTGTGGGGAAAATGCTCTGTGATCATTTTGTAGATTACTTTTAATTTGAGGCTAAATGTAATAAAGTTATTGCTTTTTGGAGATACTGACAGCTAATAGAAGTACTTTTATAGCCCCAAATGACATAAATCTCCAACTAGCTTATTATGAAAAAAAACCGCACAGAAAAGAGAGAACGAAAAATTGACTGCCTGGGGAGTTAAAAAAGTTCTCATTGCAAAAAGTGAATTGCCCCTTTTGACACATTATATGATGAAAACATGAGCAAGGATTCTAAAACTTAGTAAGGTGAAGTGAACTTTAATCTATTATGGAAGAGCAAAGTGGGACAAGGAAAGGGATCCTTTTACATTTTGAAAGTTGTATGGATACTGTGTGTAGGCGCCATTTAGGTGATAACTAAGAGGCGGGGTGAATGCAACTAACTTTATTTCAACAGACCATAAGTTTATATACAAGCCATTTCAAGCAAGGACGACACAAAATTCAAAGACAATGATTTATGAAAATACAGGCTGAAACAGGCTATCAGTACGAGAGGAGAGGGATATCGATATATACAAAAAAACAGAAATACCATTGCAGCGTACGAGCGTGTGTGATACACATGCAGTACAAGACTTACCCTACAAAAGATATACATGTGAAATAGGGCGCCTGCTCTGGAGAGGTGCACTGTATGAGTGTCATATTGCAGGAGAAATATAGGTTTAAGATGATCCATGGAGTCCCAGTCTTCAGTAAGAACACCTTCGTCTTTTGACTGATCACAAGGAAGGGGATCATGTAAGGGGACGTTAGAGGTGGCTTGCTGGTGTCTTTGCGCAGAAAACATGCAATGCCTTGTGCAAATCTGATGGTATGTGTTTCTTCACTGAGGGCTTGTCAGTCTGGCGGTATGAAGTAAATGATCCCACAACATGACGTAGGCGCTGGAGATTGTCGGAGGAGGTTGTTGACGGAAAAAAATCAGCAGGGATGACCAACAGGTTACCATACACCCTTTCAGCTGCTGAGACATCCAGAGTGCCCTTAGGAGTGGTCCTTTGTCCAAGGAGGACCCAGGGAAGCTGAGTAAATCAGTTGGAGTCTTTGCAGCGGGACAAAAAAGCTGCCTTGAGAGTACGATGAAAACATTCAACCATTCTGTTGGCAGCAGGGTTATGGGTGGTTTTCTGGTGTAGGGTAATTCCCATGAGATTTGCTAATGATGTCCACGACTGAGAGGTGGATGGTACCCCTGTCAGAAGTAATATGCTCAGGGATAACAAATCTCACTATCCATCCTGAGAGTAAGGTAGATAGATATACATGAGGAGGACATTGCAGTTTCCATGGGAATGGTTTCTGGCAAACGAGTGGAGTGGTCAATGATGGTAAACAGGTATCAATGTCTTTGTGATGTGGGTAAGGGCTCATCTACATCGACGTGGGTGTGGGCAAACCGACGGTGAGGATAAGGAAAAGTTCCCACTCCTGAATCTGTGTGTCAATGTACATTTGGAGTTTGGCATGAAAAACAGGAGTGGACCCAATCCTTAGCCTCCTTAGTAATGCCGTGCCAAAATACTTCGCCGAAGTTAAACACCTGTTGGCCCATAGGAGCAGGTATCCACAGTCTAGATCTACCAGTACTGATGTCACAGAGGAGGGTAGCGTCGGGAGGATGTCTTACCAATGAAGTGATGCTCAGGATGTCCTAAATGCTTGGTACTCTGGATCCTTTTGTTGCACTTCTGCCAAGGCATTGTAAACCAATCACACGTGATTGGTGGCTAATGTGTTTCTTGTCAGGGCATTTGCAATGGGATTCATTTCCCCATGGATGGGTTGAAGGGTTCAATTGTATTCAGCCACGGCTAAGAGATGTCAGTATTGATGGGTGGACCAGGCGTCCAACTGTCAAGTGAAGGAGCGCACCAAAGGCATGTGGTCTGTGTGAATAACGAAGGGTGTACTTTCAAGGAAGTGGCGAGAGTGACAAACAACCAAGTGCACCAACAGCAATTCACTGTCGAAGGCAGAACTGCCAGATTCTACCTTGGAAAGTTTTCTACTGAAGAAGTCCAATGGAACGGATGACCCGTTAACCACCTTCTTGAGTACTACACCAATAGGGATGTCACTAGCATTGGTGGAGATTAGGAGAGGTACCTGCGGAAGAGAAAAATTGAGAGCAACAACGGTTGATAGGGTATTCTTTGCATTGCAGAAGGCCACTTCTTGAAGGGGACCCCACTTCAGGTCATTTGGCTTGCCATTGGGGGAGGCATAGAGGGGGCCAAGAGTGCTAGCTATGGCTCCCAGGAAATGGTTGTAATAGTTGATCATACCCAAAAATTCTTGCAGTGCTTTGACAGTCGAGGGCGTGGATAAGTTTTGAATGGCTGCTACCTTCTCAGGGAAAGGGTGGACTACTTCAGGAGTGATGTGATGCCCTAAGAACAATACTTCCCTGGTGCCAAAGATACACTTGTCGTACTGAACTACAAGTCCGTTCTGTTGTAGGTAGTCAAAGCATAGGTGGTTGGGGCGTAAGCAAAGGGTGGTTTATGTGGTTTGTGGATGGCTTTGTCACCGCTCAGGCATGTCACAGGGTAGGCATCTTTGTCCCTATCGTATTCACGGGAGCTTTGGTCGATAGTTGTCCTCTTTGTCAGAAGTGGAGGTAGTGATGGAGGTCTGAAAGGTGCTAAAGTAGCTGCCCATAAGGGTATCAACATTGGTCATCATGTCTTTTATGGGCAAAATATTGACATGGGTGATGGCAGCGTGTACAGGTTCTGGTAAACGAGCGATACTGGTCATTTCCCTGAGGGCGAGTGACACCTTTTGGTCCCCCAACGGTTATTGACAGAGCTGAAAAAGTTCAACTATATGGTTATTAGGCGATGGTAAGTACTGCTCCAGGAGATATATTTTGAGGGCATCGTATGCCATTGGGGTGTCCCCTTGGTCACAAAGCTAATCTGATATTTCTGGATCACTGCCAGAACATAGTCTGCTGTGGTGCTTGAGCGAGTCACGCTGTTAATGCAAAATTGGACCTAGGCACGCTGAAACCAGGCGAATGGCTCTGTACTGGTGAAGGGTGGTAGTTTCAGGGGTGTGGCGTTGATAGTAGAGTCAGTATCGGAGGGCGGCATCATCAAACAGCAAGACACTCTGGTGGTCACCAACGTGCAGAAGCGCCAGTTAGGTAGTAACTGATAAGAGAGATGAATTCAACTAACAGATCATGAGTTTATAAACAAGCTGTTCCAAGCAAGAACGGCACAAAAATTCAAATACAATGATTCATGAAAATACAGGCCTAAACAGATTATCAGTGTGATACAATACGTTAAAGAGCCACGTGATATGCCTGTACATATTAAAGGATTCTAAAACTGTCACTAAAATGTTTATTGTAAATGACGATCGATGAGTTACTTTAAATTCAAAAAGATATGACTGAGATAGGATTTGATTTTTTTTTTTTTTTTTAGTATTGATTACAATTAGGTACCACTGTATCAAGGCATAGTAAGTTTATTATACATTACGAAGGTATTCTCTTTAAAAATCTCCATTAACCATTATCGTTTTATCTGTTGACTTTTATCAAATTGTCTTTTGGTTGCCCATCAAACATCTGAAAATTATAGTTTAGGGCACAAAATTAGGATGAAATGTGTTTTGTCGATTTTGTATACGAATAACGTCACTGTACAGTATGCCTAGACCAGATGATCCTACTTAATACAGCAAACATATCTGTGAAATTGATTTCATATTCTAAAAGAGATGAAGTATTATTTGCTAGAATAGTTTTGAAAGGTTGGCAAAAGTTTTTAACAAGACTATCGAAGATCTTTTGTCTTGTCCTCAAGGCTCTCATAATTAACTGAAATAGGAATAGATAGATGGTGCTTCAAGAAATAATCATTAGGTTTGTTTGAAATATTCAAACTTACCACGCTTTCCATAAATTCCATTGTTTTGTTTACATAAGATAACATATCCATGAAGAGAGACAAGCAGACGAAAAAAATTGGTTATAAAGAATTGCTCAAATAATTTTGTACGAGTTTCGAGTTGGGAGAATATGTATCCATGCAAAATGATGCAATGATGGTTCAATCGAAAATTTGAATTGCTTTTAATGAATGACACCTACATATGAGGAAAGAACTATTGAAGCCAAAGAATATTAACTGACATTGACATAAGCGTGCAAGAACTCGCTGTTCATCTTACAAGATGATAAAGTACTATTATTAATCGCCGTATATCCACTTGTGCATCCCTCGCTATTCCCTTGCTTTAGCTCTTCCTTCCGATGCCACCTATCACATAGAAATGGCCCTCTCATAAATTCTGTACCTTGTAGTGTCTAGTTAATCGGAACTATCATTTGCATGGTGCATGTTGCAGCCCTTTCAACGTGTCGGGGGATACAATGAGGCCTGGTTGACTTTGATGAAAAGGTTTTGGACAAAGGAGACAAATGTAATCAGGTCCATTCATTTGCTTTGCCCACTTTCTCTCACTTTTCTTACTTCATCCACGGCTCCAAGATGTGGTTTATTAGGAAAAGTGAGGAACTTTCAGCACAGTAATCCAAGGATTAAACTCTATGTTAATTAATGAGTTTGTTGCCAGAAGCGGTGACATTTAATCTTTGAATATTGAACGCGTCGCTTGTACATATTCTTTAAACACAGATTCTCGGCAACAGAACTGTATAACAGAAATCCGTTTTGATATATTCCATATCAATCATGGTGTCATGCAACGAACAAATGCACGTCACTGAACGGAAGCGTTTCTCTGGCATGAATCTCTCTCCTTTTTATTGAATTTTAATGTCATCCGTTTGATCTCTGGATATGATTGAAATTTAGATTCTCTCTCTCTCTCTCTTTCTCTCTCTCTCTCTCTCTCTCTCTCTCTCTCTCTCTCTCTCTCTCTCTCTCTCTCTCTCTCTCTCTCTCTCTCTCTCTCTCTCTCTCTCTCTCTCTCTCTCTCTCTCTTATTTATAAATATGTTCATACTATCATAGTAACTTGCAAGTAACCTATCGTGGCAATAGTATACATTAGTATACAGCTGTTATTCGTTTACTCTCGCTTATAAAACGTTACGAGGCAAAGTATATCAAATGGAGTGTTGTTGATTCCTTGGGGAGGAAATTATATATTTTTTCTTTTAGAATACCCTTTATTTGATGACCCACAACTAGTTTTTATATTGCCTTTATTCGACGAGAGCTCTTGGGGCTGTTTCGACGATAGTTTTTGGGTTTTAAGCGTTTATATTTAATGATAAAAGCTATATCTTTTGATATTTGATATGATTAAATGACAAACACAAAGGTTCAGAAACATACCAAGATAATGTGTACTTGAATTGAAAGAGACACATAAAGCAAATGGACTGATTGGTTCATTTGCAAGTTATTTGATGGTGGATGTGCAAAACGATTTATAACATAAAGAAAACTAACGAAGCTAGTATTTATGTTTAATATTGGTTATCAGATGATTATTATCTTCAATAAACATTCTCAGGCTATAGCAAATCTTATTATAAATCAATTTGACTAGTAGGTGAGTCACAGATAAATTGAATACTAGGATCATTATATTTAAGGAAGTTTAGACGTTAAAAGATTTAATGTAAGATAATTAGTAACAGTTACTCTTTTTTTTATAACTAGAATGCCATCGATTGTCAAGTTTTGTCACAACACGTTAAACTTGTGGAAATATTAAAAATGATAATTGGGATGGATTACTGGTGCATTACATCAAAGAACTTCGTTGACATTAGCGAAAGTATGTGATCTTTGTTGATGTTGACAAATATGTACTTGTGATTGCTTAGAAAAATAAAAACAAGAAAAGATTATATCCCCAATCACTTTAGAGACATAAGAGGTCAATCAACCTTTTACCACCACAGGTCTGGATGATCTTTATCCCAAGTGTATCTGAAAGAGAAATAGTTTATGAATATCTTGAGAGTAGGTAATGGTGCATAGTTCCAAAATTCTGATGTTGGTTATTCTTTTAGCAATCTTAATATTTCGTTTGTGTTACATGACACATCCATCTAAAATTAATAAAAACGTGGAGTCAGTAGTTACTAATTAGTAAACAAATTATTTATTTTTTTTTTCTGGGTGATATAGTGGTAACTAAAATGGAATTCCGGTTGGATTTTTTGAATGGCTCTTAGAAATGAAGAATAAGATTCTTGAATTGGTTATTTATTGGAATTGACCTGACCAGGCTGGATCTTTCAATTAGCATACAAGATGATTATTCACGGTAAATAGTCCTTTAATACAGTAAAGTGCTGGATCTTATCTCTCGACCCCTTTTCTTCCGGAACCACCCATCTTGGGTGATTGGTCCCTAAGTCATCAGGGTTACCAACTGGATGGAGAATCCCATTTGACGGTCATGGATACCATTAAGGGTTTCGAGCAATAAGAGACCTTTTGCAATTGGCATTCTTCAAATGCAATATCCCCTCTTCCTTCCACATCAAGGGATGTTGTCCACATGGCTATCAAGGGATGAATGATTGAGCATTAAGATATGAATTATTGTGTCAGATGCAACTCTTAGTTCAACAATGGCTCAAGCATCACTTTAAAGGTTAAAAAGTCGTTCATGAATGGCATAAGCAAGGGACAGAGACGATGCACTAGCAGCTCAATGTCCTAGACTTTATAGACTGATCATATCATCATATAATTAGTGACCATGACCCCCTTTCAACACAAGATAGGACCAGGAAGTGCCTGGTAATGGCTGCTGATGAATCAGCATGTATACCTATAGGCTCCCCCAAACCCCCATCCTTAGCTCACAAGAATAGTAAGATTGCAAACATTACAAAAAACTATCGGGTTTGAGCGAGTCTCGAACTCAAGTTCAGCAGATCGCTTGGCAGTGACGTTTCTAGTAGGCTACTACAACCCTTATTAATGCATTTGACAAATATTCACGCAAAAAGAAATACTTCGTGACATATTCCACATCAGCCATTGAGTCATGAATAGGAGCAAATGGACGGACTCGCGTGCTGGAAGTATTTCTCTGCTTTAAATTTTTATCTTTTTTTTATTGAATTTTGATGTCACGTATCTAATCTCTGGGTTTAATCAAAATTTACCTTCTCTCTCTCTCTCTCTCTCTCTCTCTCTCTCTCTCTCTCTCTCTCTCTCTCTCTCTCTCTCTCTCTCTCTCTCTCTTTTCGTTTTTCCATTCTAACTAATCGGTGGGGTTGGGTTATGGTGAAACCAATTTAAGCTAGGTTCGCTTTGCTAGTCTGAAATACTCACGCGTGCAGTATATATATCACGAGTAAGTTTAGGAATAAATTTATGAATATGGTTTCAAAACTTTCAATATTTTGAGAGTTGTCATATATATATATATATATATATATATATATATATATATATATATATATATATATATATATATATATATATATATATATATATATATATATATACATATATATATATATATATATATATATATATATATATATATATATATATATATATATATATATATATATATATACCCGCAAACTCTTTTCACCACGATAAGGTATCCCCACTTACAAAGAGTGATAATCACAGTGATACTAGTCACGGCCACCCATACTAAGGTGAATTGCTGAGAATGAACAAACGAAAATCTCCCACCATCACCAACCCGCGCTGGCCAGCGTGTTGATGAAAGTTGGCCAAGCCTTAGACATGAATTGACATATCTGAGACCATTGTCCTGCAGTGGACTGAAAACGACTACATTTTTTTGCTGTTGCTTATACAGTATATATATATATATATATATATATATATATATATATATATATATATATATATATATATATATATGTGTGTGTGTGTGTGTGTGTGTGTGTGTGTATACATACATACATATATATATATATATATATATATATATATATATATATATATATATATATATATATATATATATATATATATATATGTGTGTGTGTGTGTGTGTGTGTATACATACATACATACATATATATATATATATATATATATATATATATATATATATATATATATAAAATATATATATATATATATATATATATATATATATATATATATATATATATATAGAGAGAGAGAGAGAGAGAGAGAGAGAGAGAGAGAGAGAGAGAGAGAGAGAGAGAGAGAGAGAGAGAGAGAGAGAGTGTTGGGGGCTAGGTGGATCATAATAACGTATTAAGCTATCACGTGGCAACTATTGTTCATATGATGCGATCGGTTAAATACTAATAAAATAGCCAACTCAGAATCGACATTTATTTGTAACATTCGTTGTTATCGCTCTGATTGCATATGACGCATTATCAAATGATACAAGCCATCTTTCCGGTACAGATGATGGGAATGACCCGATTGGTTTTGCAAACTCTGGTGGCCAACGTGAAATGCATCGTCAGGTACTTATTAGGTTTATGGAGTTTAAATTCCATGGCTTTTTTTTCACTTTTAGGAGCAAAAGGAGAAGAAAAATAATGTCTGATTAACCTTCCTTTGCGGAAATTTCAAATGGCTGAATGGTGAGAATAAGATTTCCAAAATATCGTAAGATTGTTTGTATCAGAGATACATGGAAAAGAAATAAAATGTTATGGAGATTTTTTTACATCTGAGATGTTTTATGGGTACTAGAGATCCTAAAATATATTTGCATCATCTGAGATTGCAACTTAAGTACCTTGGTGGTGGGACATTTGGTGATATGGCAAAATCTATTAATTTCAACCAGGAGTTGTTTATAGTATACTTTATTCTTTTATTTCAACCTTCAGGTGGTTGTGGAGATTAGTTGTTTGCTAGTTTTTGGTGTCAGGATGAGAATTTATTATGAAATGCTGTAGATAACATCAAATAGCTGTGGAAGAGAAGTGTGTTAGACAAGAGAGCTATCCAATTCTATTGCTGGGGAAGAAGCAATATCAATTGCAATTCTGTCTATATATGCATCTGCAGTTAAAGTTTCGATGGTATAAGTTTTTGAATTAAAATTGTGACCATTTACGTTATCACTCGTTTTATACACGATTCATGTGGAGATGAGTGAGAACAGAGAGGTCTTTCAGGAGATGGAGTCGTCACTGCAGTCAATACTTAAGGATTTTTGTAACGTTCTTTCGGCCCCTACAGTAGGTATTCTAGCTTTATATCCTTCTACTTCATCTCCGTTCACGCTTCCTTCTTTCTTGTTGCCCAACCGCTTTTAACTTTTTGTGCATACTGCATCTGATGGGCTGCCCTCCAGTTGCATTTGGACAATGAATGGTATCACATGCCTTAACACTGGGCCCATATGTAGCCCATATCTATAAATCCATTCCAATCCAATCCAGCAGCCCTTCGGGGGCTGTTTGTTTATTCGAGGTTCAGGAGTTGTGACAAATTATTACACGGCGTAGCTCAGATACGATGACGGAAGTCAAAAAGTTAGAGAGCAAATTCTAGACTTCGTTTACATTTCATTTTTTTTTTTCGTCATGGAGAGCGTTTTGATAATCTCTGTATTACAAAATGGTGGTTAAAACGGAAATCAAACTTGTATTTCGTGAGTAGATCTGAGGCATGGCGGAGAACTTTTAAAACTGGACAATATTTGTCATGGATATGATCGGGCAGGAGCGGGCAATTAGCTTTCCTGGTGATAAATCATCCAGCGATATCAGGTGCATCCTTTACTGGTCCCTCCTTTTTCCTCCTCCCTCCCTTTACCTCCTCCCTCCCCGTATTACTACCCAACCCCTTACCTCTTCCCTTCGACGCCATTCATCACACAGATAATGCCTTTGCATTAATCCGGTGACTTATATTTCCAAGTTTATCAGGACTACCATTTGCATGGTCCCTGTCGAGCTCTTTTTTTTCTTCTTTCTTTCTTTTTTTAGGGGGCGGGGTGTAATGGGAAGCGGGGAGTAATTTGGTTCACACGATGAAAATCTTGGTATCACTCTCATTCACATGTTTTATTCATTCTTTGTCCCACGTTGGGGTTGTGGTGGCATATTGGAAACATCCCTTTATGGCCTCCTTCTTAACTGAGGTTCGAGTCTCGTTCAAGTTCGAGGGTTTCCTGTAGGGTCTGCAACTTCACTATCCTTGTGAGTTAAGGATGGGCGGTTGTCTGGAGCTCCCTGGCCCTAGCTTGGATGGAGAGGGAGCTTGGGTGTTGATCATATGCATATATAATGACTGTCTCTACGATTCATGAGTGGCTTTTAAACCTTTAAAACGTATTTCAACATCCTCCTTGCAGCCTCGTACAGAGGATATTTTTATGTTTTTATGTTGAACAGGCTGACATAAGTGTTTTTATAACTTATATATGACATATCTGTTTTGACGTTGTTACTGTTTGTAGAATGATATATAGTTAATTTGTTCTCATCATTAACATATTTCCTTTTTTCCTTTCCTCACTGGGCTATTTTTCCCTGTTTGAGCCCATGGGATTATGGCATCTTGCTTTTCCAACGAGGGTTGTAGCTTGGCTAATAATAATAATAATAATAATAATAATAATAATAATAATAATAATAGCAGGATTCCTCAGGTGACTAGTTTAACACTATGATTCAATTGCTCAATTGTAAGTTAACTGGTATTTATTTGAAGAAATGGAGTTTAGCTCAAAAGCGTTGTTATAGTTGTGGTTCTTGTACAGTACTCTCTTACAGGAACAAGTTACATAGTGAGTTTGGAAGAGTTTTTCAGCAATGAAACTCTTTCATCACTTCATTGCATATTCATGTTAGCTTTTATCATCTAATTCAAATCTCTCTCTCTCTCTCTCTCTCTCTCTCTCTCTCTCTCTCTCTCTCTCATATATATATACATATATATATATATATATATATATATATATATATATATATATATATATATATATATATATATATACATATATATATATATATATATATATATATATATATATATATACATTATATATATACATACATATATATATACATATATATATATATATATATATATATATATATATATATATATATATATACATTCATATATATACAATGTCATTATATATATTTACATATATATATATACATATATATATA
>NC_090751.1:65309730-65317230 GCF_036898095.1 Palaemon carinicauda
ATATATACTAATTTGAATGAAAATACATATAAAGGAATGACAGAAGTCTTATATAATTTACATACGTTTTCTTAATACTACGTGAGTGGAACTCACCTTACGAGCTGGCTATACATCTCTCAAATACCCAAATAGAATATGTGAATAGAATATTCTTTTGCATGAAGACCAGCTTTGTAAATATATATATACAAACACACACACACACACACACACATATATATATATATATATATATATATATATATATATATATATATGTATATATATATATATATATATATATATATATATATATATATATATATATATATATATATATATATATATATATATATATATATGTATGTATATATATATATATATTAGTCGTTAACCAGCTGTTGTAGATTTTAGTTCTAAAATGTTATATCAAGGGTGTTATACACTGAATATTCATAATAACTTGATGTATTTATGAGACTTGCCACGTCGTACACTCTTTCATCAGCTGTTTTTGTTTTATAAAACGAATCATCTAAGCAAAGTGAATTGTATTCCAGGGATCCCAGCCCAAAAGTAGTGGGAAGATTGGCGATGGTTTTGAACAAAGCAAAGCTCAGTCGCTCAATACACAAATGTACATTTTGACATGTTGCTTCCTCTTTGGCCGGTATTTGAGGAAGGAGGCCATTTGGGTCCATCAAAATTTGCAAGGGCTACAATTTTAAAATTAAATATTTGCATATTGACATGCCTGTAATCTCTGTATTCCTAGCATAGGAGAATTTTACTTGCATGGTGTTCTCTAATTTCTATCATACCATGGCAAGGAGTTTTTTTTCTAATCTAATGCTTTTATAAGGTTTTAATTTCTTTTTACAACAATCATTTCCATTGTTGGTGAAAATGTCAGCAGGATTTATATTTTAAGTTTTCAGTAAGTACCCGTTGATATGGCCACTTGTCCCAATATGACCAAGTCCGTTCACGAGCAGCGTTGGTGTGGAAGTGCTTTATTTAAACTCTTTTCTTTTCGTTTCTTTTCCTCGCGCTCTTGAGTGTATGCCAAAGATACAGATAGACCGGTGAATTAATTTACATTTTTGAGCAAAGATAGATACAAAGTTGATACGACTGAACATTCCGCGAAGTTTTTCATGAATGACTAGTAATACTGTATGTTGAAGATAATTTGTATTCACGTGATGGTATCCAATAATACTTTCACAGCCATGACAATAACTAGATATAAAACCACTCAATTTTTATTTGTCGTCCATCTAAACACGCATTTAGCCTTGCAGCTCTTCCTCCCTTAACTCCATCCCTTATATGCCGTCCATCACGGAGATATCGCCCTTGACTTTTTAAAGCCCAGTTTATCAGAACTACCATTTGTAAGACACCTGTCTCTCTTGCTTTTGACAGGGCAGTGGTGTATAGCGGGAAGAAAATGTCTTATGACGCATGATATCGGCTCCACGGATTTCTATTGCTTTGTTTCAATTTACAGCATAGTGATGATTAAAGTGTTGATCTCTAACTTGTTAATTGAAATATTTATAGTACAAAACGATATCTAGTTCATGAATATTGAGAACTTCGTTTGTATATTTTCTTTCGAGATTGACAAACATTCCAAAAATATGTTATAATAATTTTCATGAGTGAGACTGCCATGGCTATGAATAAATGCATGCTGCGAAGTAAACGCATTTCTGTGCTACATATTTCTTTTTTCGTATTGAATTTTGATGTCCTGTTATTTTTTGTGTGAGATTAACTTGAATCTACACCCTCTCTCTCTCTCTCTCTCTCTCTCTCTCTCTCTCTCTCTCTCTCTCTCTCTCTCTCTCTCTCTCTCTCTCTGATTTTTGTTTTTCTTTTAACTCTACAAATAATATTTGGAACATTTTAAGTTCTGTTCTGTGTTTGTTTAGAATTCTGTTATTACAAATAATATTCAACACATAATCAGTGTATATGATCATAAAACTTACTTTATCATAATCACAAAGCTATGGGAGAAAATTGATATTATGGACAGTTGGACGCAGGAATTCCTGGTACACCTCGCCCAGTATGGGTGTGACAGCGTGCAGTTTCTCAGAGCATGGTGTGCCATGAATTCCTGTGTCCAACTGTACCATGAAAATTTGTATTTCAATTCGGGGAAGGGCATTAGGGAGGGTGGGCGTGTAAAACGATCGGAAGAGATTATAACATTCACTTTAATGGAGATATTAATTGACATATTTTCTGAAATTCTAATAAAAAATATGAAATCACTTGTTTTCCCTCTATAATGCGTCTGGTCTCGATGAATGTCGGTCCCGGCTGTCCATATATATGCAAATTTTGATGCATGTGCGAGAGGAGTGTCGCTTGCTATGTTATAGCCAGTTACTCTTGTCCAAGAGAGAGAGAGAGAGAGAGAGAGAGAGAGAGAGAGAGAGAGAGAGAGAGATACGGTGGTGGGGGGGGGGTGGGGACTGGAGGAGGAGGAGGAGGAATTAATTAATAGAGCTCAGATGTGATTGTATCTCAAAACCTGTTAGAGTTCATGTACATTGAATACTCTCAATTCACTTTCAGTTATATTATATTTATACATATATATATATATACACACACACACACACACATATATATATATATATATATATATATATATATATATATATATATATATATATATATATATATATATATATATATATATTCATAGATAGATGTATATATAAAATGTAACTGAAATTAGTTGAGAGAATTCAATTTACATCAATCCCAACAGGTTTTGAGGTCCTGATCTTCCTAGAATGCTCTCACTCTCCCGCCAGTATTGATGGCAATATATATCTTTTTAACTGACAGTTAAATGAGGTATTGAAACTTCAGCTACTCAGCAAGTTTTGAATATTAAGTCCTGCAAAATAAAAGTGTAATACAATACAGTACTTGTTTATTATTTATTGGCCTCTATCAGATCAGCCAGAAATACGCAGTCTGCCCTCCAGATGACAAATGACAATAAATGATCGCGTCATAACCGGAGCATCCCACACGGCGCCATCTCTTTGGGTCTTCCATCACAGAGAATATGACCTTCGCATAAATCTGGTGACTTGTAGTTCCATGTTTATCAGAACTGCTGTTTATATAATGCCTGTTGCTTCATCTTGATGGGGCAGCAGGGGGAACAGGCATGATGGCAGACGAGAAGGAAAAGGATTTGGATGATGGAGAGTAGTGACTCTCTTTGCTTGCTCTGTCCCGTGTTCTCCCTCTCCCAACACTCCTTACAAAGAACGGTTTCAAAAGGAGAATTAGTAAGAATCCGCAACACTATATTCAATTAATGAACTGAATTTGAGTTCTTTATTGAACAAAACTGTACTTCAGAAATAATGTATGCCATAAAAACAAATTCCGTCGTGGTGGGATCTCTTTCACAAGCCCTGTTGAAATTTTGGTGAACTAATCTCTCTTGGGGAGTGTGAAGAGCATACCTATGCCATCTCCATCTACCCCTCACCATGATCTCATCCACACATGGTACTCGAGTAATCTATCTCATAGTTTCATTTCTAATCCTGTCCAGTCATGTAACTCCCGATACTCTCCTGAGGGCTTTGTTCTCAACCCTAAAAAATCTGTTAGATATGGTTTCATTGTCATACCTCGACTCATGTCCATGCAGTAACAGCGGCCTCGGTAAACTTATATATAGCCTGATTTTTATATGTAATTTCAGGTGATTTGAATTCCCAAATTTCACTTAACCTAGCCATTTTTCTTTCAATTTTTCATTAAACTCCAATTCTAAAGACCCTGTATTAGAGATCATAGTTCCTAAATATCTATATGATTCTTCCTAATTTATCCTTTTTCCTTCCAATGATATTTCATCTTCCAATGCATACTCCGTTCTCATGATTTCCGTCTTTCTACTATTTATCATGAGGCTAACCTCATGTGATGTTTCATACATTCTGGTAAGCAAGTATTGCAAATTCTGTTGTGTTCTGCTAATAAGGACTGCCATCAGCATACTCTAGGTCCACTAATTTCCTTTTACAAATTCAGTCTAATCCTTTTCAACCATACCCAACTGTTCTATGCATTACAAGATCCATAAGCGGAATAAAAAACATAGGTGACAACACATTCCGTTGGATTACTCCACTGTTCACTGGAAATTCATTTGATAAGACTCCACTAACATTAACTTTGCACTTGCTATGCTCATGAGCCCACTTAATTAGATTTACGTATTTATGAGAAACTCCATAATAATGCACTTTCATATTACACACTATCAAAGTTTTTTTTCATAGTCCACAAACGCCATCAAAGGTGTATTTCTATATTTTACACATTGCTGTACATGTCTTAGAATAAAAATTTGGTCAGTAAACTTCTACCTTTTGTAAATCCTGCATGCTCATCTCTCAGTTTTTCATCAATCTTTCTCTCTAATCTCTTTAGAATAAGTATGCTATATATTTTCAAGAGAGCTGATGTACTGATGTACATATGTTTATACCCCACTATACATACAGGTATATATATATATATATATATATATATATATATATATATATATATATATATATATATATATATATATATATATATATATATATATATATATATATATATATATATATATATATGTGTGTGTGTGTGTGTGTGTGTGTGTGTATGTGTGTATACATATGCATATATATATCCTAACACACACTTTGGGAATTTGGTGTAATATAACCTTAGCATTATATATATATATATATATATATATATATATATATATATATATATATATATATATATATATATATATATATATATACACACACACACATATATATATATATATATATATATATATATATATATATATTTATACATGTATATATATGTGTGTGTGTATATACACGTATATACACTGTATATATATATATATATATATATATATATATATATATATATATATATATATATATATATATATATATATATATATATATATATATATATATATATATATATATATATATATATATATATATATATATATATATATATATATATATATATATATGTGTGTGTGTGTGTGTGTGTGTGTGTGTGTGTGTGTATGTGTGTATATATTTAATTTGTATCACAAGCTTCAATTTTCTTACGATATAACTATAACATAAAACAAACACAGAATAGGATTAAGTCAGATAAAACAGAAAACTTACCCATACATAAAGGTAATTATCTTGAGCTCCATTCCTTTTTTTAGCGTAGTTGTAGTTTTCTTCCCCAACCATTGTGTTTGTGCATTGATGGGCTCATGCATATTATCTTTAGACCTGATCTCTGTTGGCAATGCCTTATTTGATTTTAAAAGGTGAAGTCACTGCAAGAAGTGTCTCGGAAGTTATACTGCGCAGCTAGAATACCTTTCTTTGTCTCAACACTCAACTGTTCCACTCGGACCTTGCATCAGCGAAAAACTCGCTCTACATTTGACAATTGTACAATGCGGGAACAAAGGAAAATAGTGAAATTCTCAGCAATTTGAGTGGCATTCAATAAATTTTATTTTTCGAAGTATTTTGTCCACTTTTTACGTGTTGGCTATAAACTTTTCTTCTAATTTTCTGCAAACTTCAAGATTAACAATTTGATCAAAGCATGAAAATTCTTCCATTGGTTTAATTCATTCACCCATATTCTCGTTTGTTCACATTAATAACTTTTGCTGCGTACAAAAAAACATTGCATTCTTCTTAATATCCTTCTGTGTGTTTCTGAGGAATCAGTCCTCTAACTTTTAAAAGATACGAAATTCTGATTCTTTCTTTCTGCAAACACTATATGAACAGACTAAATTTGTTACCACTTCTACTACAGAATTATTTTCCTTTTCAATTGCGTGAATATGTGTATGGAATACCGTCATTAATGAGTGCATGTGCCAGAGGGAAATCTTACTCATATCATTCTGAAAGAATTTTTTTTTATTATTGTGGGAGGCTATTCTTCTATAAAAATAATGATTTAGGATTAGAAATCATCTATATCAGTCTTGCGATTCCAGGAAATAGTGACACCTAGCGAGTGTTACTGTGATTTAGGAGCTTTCTGTACTCAACCTCAGAAAACTTACAGTTCCAGCTTTGTAGATATTAAAGTACTGGTAAATCTTACAGATTATATCTTCAATATCAACCCTGATGGACATAGTTGTTTAGAATATTTGCCGGGTATCCCACTCCAATTAGTTATCTCTTTTCCAACATTTTATTCACATCTGCAAACATTTTATTTTCTCCTTCATTCCACCCGAGTCCTCCAAACATTGAGTTGCAGTTGTCACCTGTGGGTGCCACACACTTTTATTATTATTATTATCATTATTATTATTATCATTATTATTATTATTATTATTATTATTATTATTATTATTATTATTATTATTACTTGCTAAACTACAACCCTAGTTGAAAAAATAGGATGCTATAAGCCCGGGTGCTCCAACAGGGAAAATAGCCAAGTGAAGAAATGATATAAGTATAAATAAAATATTTCAAGAACAGTAACAACATAATTATCCCCTATATAAACTATAAAAACTTTAAAAAACAAGAGGAAGAGAAATAAGAAAGAATAGTGTGCCCTAGTGTACCCTCAAGCAAGAGAACTCTAACCCAAAACAGTGGAGGACCATGGTACAGAGGCTATGGCGCTACCCAAGGCCAAAGAACAATGGTTTGATTTTAGAGTGTCCTTCTTCTAAAGAGCTGCATACCATAGCTGAAGAGTCTCTTCTACCCTTACCTAGAGGAAAGTAGCCATTGAAGAATGACAGTGCAGTAGTCAACCCCTTGGATGAAGAAGAATTGTTTGGTAATCTCAGTGTTGTCAGGTGTATGAGAACCGAGGAGAATCTGAAAAGAATAGGCCAAACTATTCAGTGTATGTGCAGGCAAAGAGAAAATGAACCGTAACCAGAGAGAAGGATCCAATGTAGTAATGTCTGGCCAGTCAAAGTGCTCTACAGTATAAGTCTCTGGGGGTAGTATCTCAAGGGCTGGATTGTGCCCTGGCCAACCTACTACCTTTTCAGAGATAATTTTACTCTAAGGTTTATTTTACATAATTAGCAGTTATATCTGCTTTTTTCATTGGGTGTGCACTTAAACTGGATAGGAATCGACTGTAAACTACAATTTTTTTAGTCAAAATATTGAATAATTTCAGGAAATTAGGAAACAGCTGTATTGCATTGTGATTACTTACGTCCGTAGCTATTCTACTGGATGCAATATCCTTTTCTTCAACACTGAACAAGAAGCTCTCTCTCTCTCTCTCTCTCTCTCTCTCTCTCTCTCTCTCTCTCTCTCTCTCTCTCTCTCTCTCTCTCTCTCTCTCTCCATTTATACCACAAGGAATTATAGTAGAAATTTTATGGAAGCTAAAATTACGGACATTATTTTTAACATTCCTCCCGAACGAATATTT
>NC_090751.1:65319730-65337230 GCF_036898095.1 Palaemon carinicauda
GCGAGAGGCTGAGAATGATGAAAGACATATGGCCGATCCTAATGACTTTATAAGAGGCATCCTTCATGGGGCCCCTCTTTTCTTCCTTATCCTTCATCTCTCCTTTAGCTTTTTTTTATCCCTTTTTAAATTCCAACTTGGTTTTTGTGTCTTTTGTTTAATATCTCCTATGATTTCCTTTTCTCTAAAAAAATTGATACTACAATATACTTGAAGTTTTTGTCAAACACTCGGTCCTTACTTCATCTCTTAATTAAGAACTTGCCTACCCTCTGTTTCAGGACCTCTCATCCTTTTCTTTTTTATCGGCGCCTTTCCCTCAGTGTCTTAGGAGCGTCTTTCTATTTCGATAAGAAGAGGTTATTCTCCCACAAATTTAGGAGTGTCCTCCTCCCATCATGGGACCTCCCGTCAACTTGTTATGTAGGCCTGGGCACACCCTGTCCCCTTTAATTCAAGACCTATCCCCGCCATTGTATAACCTTTTCTCCCCTATTCTAGGGCTACTTCCCCCTCTTTTTTTAAGGCACTACTTCACCTCGCTATTTTAGGAGCTACTTTCCCTCTATCTCAAGAGCTACTACCCCTTCTTTTTTGGTAGCTACTGCCCCTTCTATTTCAGGAGCTACTCTCCCTCTATTTTAGGAGCTGATTTCCCCCTCTGATTTAAGAGCTACACCCCCCTTAGTTTAGGAACTACTTCTCTTCTATTTTAAAAGTTATTTTTCCCCTTGTCTCCCCTATTTTAGAAGCTATTTCCCCCTCTTTTTTTAAGGCACTACTTCACCTCGCTATTTCAAGAGCTACTTGCCCTCTATCTCAAGAGCTACTACCCCTTCTTTTTTTGGTAGCCACTTCCCCTTCTATTTCAGGAGCTACTCTCCCTCTATTTTAGGAGCTGATTTCCCCCTCTGATTTATGAGCTACACCCCCCTTAGTTTAGGAACTACTTCTCTTCTATTTTAAAAGTTACTTCCCCATTAATTTTAGAAGATACTTTCCTCCTCTATTTTAGAAAGATTAACTACTTCCCCATCTATTTTAGAAATTTCTTTCTTTCTTTATGTTATGAGACACTTTCCACATTTCTAACAGCTAAAACCTTTTATATTTGAAGATTCGTTCCCCTTTATTTTAGAAACTACTTTCATCTATCTTAAGAATTACGTTTCTCCTCTATTTCTGAAACTATCCTCCTTCTCTTTCTTAATCTACCATCCCTTTATATCTTAAGAACTACCTTTCCAATCTACTTTAAGAGCTATCTACCCCATATATTTTAAGATCTACCTCCCCATCTATTTTAGCAACTACCTTTTCCATCTGTTTGAAGAACTACCTCCCCCCCCAAAAAAAAATACTCTGTAATACTTTATCTTAAGAAATGCATTCCTCCTCTATTTTCAAGACTACCTTCCACTATTTGAGAAACTACCTTTCTCCTCTATATTAGGAACTACCATATTCTTTTTTTTATGATCTACCTTACCCTCATACTTTACGGACGTCCTTTCCAATCTACTTTTCGAACTACCTTCCCCATCTATTTTAGGAACTACCTTCTCGATCTGTGTTAAGAACTACCTTCCTCTGGTTAGGAACTACCCATTCTGTGTTAGGAATTAATTTTTCTCCTTCTTTTTTGAAACTTTGGAACTACCTTCCTATTCTATTTTATTAACTACCATCCTCCTCTTTTTTATTAACTAACTTCCATATCAATATTAGGATTAACTTCTACATCTATTCTATAAATTACCTTCCCATCTACTTTAGCAACTATCTTATTCATATATTTTGAGAATTACCTTCTTCTATTATTTTTAGGAACTACCTTTTCTATCTAGATTAGGAACAACTATCTCGATATATTTCAAGAAATATAACTTTTCCATATACTTTAGGTACTACCTTCCTAATCTATTCTATTAACTATAACTTTTCCATCTGCTTTAGGAACTACTTCCCTCGATTTTTAGAACTGCCTTCCCCTCTATATTAAAAACTCTCTTTCTCTATTATTACCAATACCTTTCTCCACTATCTTAAGAATTACCTTCCTCTTCTATTTTAGGAACTACTATATTTTCCCCTATATCTTAGGAATCACCTTTTTTATCTACTTTAGGAGCTACCTTCCCTATTTATTTTAGGAACTACCTTCCCCATATTTTTAGGAAGTACACCCAGCAACAAAACCGGTGTCGCCTGGCCAGACCTGACTTAGAGAGATCATGCCCCCCTTGCCCTGAAAGGTGGTCGACGTTAAACAACAGAGACATCGTTAGGATAGGTCGAATGTGAGGAGGAGGGAAATTACCAATATCATTCAAAGAAATGTTATGAAGAGAGAGAACTTTTTTATTCTTTTAAATAATGTAATCTAATATTATTTCGAAACTAATTCATCAAAAGATTTTATCATAACTTTTTATTTGAATTTTCCTAAGCTATTCCTATATAGAATTTTCTTGAATAATATTGGAACTGACTATTCATATTAATATTTATAACATGGAAATATCCTTCGTTTGCATTTTCTTAGGCAATTCCTCTCTCTCTCTCTCTCTCTCTCTCTCTCTCTCTCTCTCTCTCTCTCTCTCTCTCTCTCTCTCTCTCTCCACATACATACACACTGTAGCCTACGTATTGTATGTAGGGGCTAATAATGTATCGTTTCAAGTAACACCTATTGGTTCACCAATCATTAATAAGTGGCCTTTGTTCAAAATTTCGAAGGTAATGAGGTTTAAAGGTTTTGTTGTTGATTTCAGTGTTTTCCTTTGATTTCGATCATGACCTACGTAGCTCGGTATGGTTGGAGTCAGCCCTCTTAGAGAAAATGTTGTTATTTGCTATCAATTATATTAGTTTAAGGTTGGAGATTTAAAATGCATCATCAGTTAACATAATCTATATTGTTTCAGAAGTGATTGATGAAAACAAAATATGTGAAATGACATGCAATGAAAGTTCTTTGGTGCATTATTATAGTGATGATGTGGTGTATAGGATGCAGGGTATAACAGATTAAACTATCAACACATTGTTTACTCAAATTATCTGGTTCGGCGACAATAACCTTAGATGTCAGGATGACAAAAAAACTCCTAATCATTCAATCAATAAATCAAATTATCTGGGCAAATCGCTCACTTCTAAGGGAACCCCTTCCCTGGTGACGATTGCTCAGTGCTCAAAGGTCCGATTCTAGCTGGCTTCACCCTTCCCAATGCAAAAGGAAATATTTCCTTAGCATTGAGTATTCGTATTATTACGATTTCATTTGTCGTTTCATGCCCTGATGTCCAACACCTTAAAAGTGTTCCCCTGGTAAGCTCTTCAAGAAATCCATGACTCTCGATATTTGTTCAATCAGTCTTTCACATATTTACTTCGTTATTTATAGTTTTGATATAATTCTAAACACCTGGAAAGCAAACTGCATGAAATATTGTCATCTTAGTATTTTGTTTTTCATTTACTAAAAAATATCAAGATGATGGTGAAGAGGTGGCAACTGGGTGATCTTAATGTATGACTTGACGAGGTTTGTTTATTAACATTTATGAAGTGATGGTGATGGTAATACCCCTATTGGTAACATTTAATATCAATGATTCCAACTCGCAATGAAAACGGGCATATATCGTTCTAACATTGTTTTAAGGTGGTTGTTGAACATCTTTAGAATATGGGATCTTCACCCGAAAGAAATACAACTCCAACACTAACTTGCAAAGTAGTAAGCGGTCTTGCGTGATCCTTGGAAACATCCAAATAATATAAAACATTGGATACAGGTAATATATACACACACGCACACATTTATATATATATATATATATATATATATATATATATATATATATATATATATATATATATATATATAGAGAGAGAGAGAGAGAGAGAGAGAGAGAGAGAGAGAGAGAGAGAGAGAGAGAGAGAGAGAGAGAGAGAGAGAGTGCGTTACAAGGATTTTGGATGTCTCAAAGACTTTTTAGTCCATTCGCAGCGACTCCATTTGCTCTTTGGTAGAGCGATTTAGTTCAAGCATTTGGAGAGTTCTTATGATCTTATCTAACTTATTGTAGAACGAGAGAGAGAGAGAGAGAGAGAGAGAGAGAGAGAGAGAGAGAGAGAGAGAGAGAGAGAGAGAGAGAGAGAGAGCATCTGCTAGAATAATGCAAACAAAGGATATATCATTCCGACGTATATTAATTGGAATAGTCAGTTCCCACAATATTTAAGGATGTTTCATATAAAAATGTAATAAGGAATTCAAATATGTCGGTGTGATTATATTTTTCGATAACTATTCTCGAAAACGATTGCATTTCTTAAAAGAATAAGAGATAAGACCCCTCTTTCTCTTTCATATATATATATATATATATATATATATATATATATATATATATATATATATATATATATATATATATATATATATATATATATATATATATATATATATATATATATATATATATATATATATATATATATTATATATATATATATATATATATATATATATACATATATATATATATATATATATATATATATATATATATATATATATATATATATATATATATATATATACATATATATATATATATATAGATTTATTTATTATATATATACAAGTTTATTACAAGTCTACCGTACATATTCCTGTCGAATTCAAGAATCTGTTCTTAGACTTGAAAGCAACCCTTCACTATGATAGCTGATTAGTGAGTTTGCAACGCGTGGCTATTTATCATGAATATATATCAATAACAACGTGTTGCAAACACTAATCAGCTATCATAGTGGAGATGAGTTTATTTTAAATCTGAGAATAGATTCCTGAATTCGAAAGGAATATGTACGGTAGACTTGTAATAAACTTTTATTTGACTTGATAGCATGATTGGTTACAGTCTTTGCAAGCATGGTTTCGGCTAAGAGGCATAGGTTCGAATTTTTACCCAGCCAGAAGCTGTTATCATAACTGAATTTCTAGTGGATATTCATTTCCAAAGATAGAATTCGATATTAAATGCCATTGTAGTTGATATTTACATTAATTAAAATCAAGAGTGTTAGTCATATATATATATATATATACATATATATATATATATATATATATATATATATATATATATATATATATACATATATATATATATATATATATATATATATATATATATATATATATATATATATATATATATCTATATATATATAAATATATATATATATATATATATATATATATATATATATATATATATATATATATATATCTATATATATATAAATATATATATATATATATATATATATATATATATATATATATATATATATATATATATATATATATATATATATGTGTGTGTGTGTGTGTGTGTGTGTGTGTGTATATTTCCCCTTTTTTTTACTTGCCAAGTTACACCCCTATTAACCCTATTTGTTTCCGATCTATCGGAGTCTAGACATAGATGGCCATATATGAAAGGTCTAGGACTCACTGACGGGTGTTAAGTAGCAGGAGCCTACATGGTGAGGAGTATGTATGCTGGCTGTTTAGTTCACCACTCACCTGGCTGAAGCAGGGTCATTTTATTCATAAAAAATACCTCAAGTATATGCTGTATTTAATTGTAGCACCTCTTTGGCCCACATTTTGAGGTTCCTTACCCCTAGCATCAGGAGCTTTTTAACCTCTTATTTTGAGGTGCCTTACTTCTAGCACTAGAGGTTTTTTTTACCTCTATTTTGAGGTGCCTTATCTCTAGCATTAGGGTTTTTTTTACCTCTATTTTTAGGTGCCTTAACTTTAATTTTACGAGCTTTATCACCTATATTTTTAGGTGCCTTATCTCTAGCATTAGGGGCATTTTGACCTTTATTTTGAGGTGCCCTATCTCTAGCATTAGGGCTTTTTGACCTCTATTTTTAGGTGCTTTATCTCTAGCACTAGGGGATTTTTGGCCTCTATTTTGAGGTGCCTTATCTCTAGCATTAGGGGCTTTTTACCTCTATTTTTAGGTACCTTAACTTTAGCTTAAGGGGCTTTATGAGCTCTATTTTGAGGTGCGTTATCTCTAGCTTTAGGGGCTTTTTGACCTCCTATTTTGAGGTTCCTTATCTCTAGCATTAGGACCTTTTTACCTCTTTTTTGAGGTGCCTTATCTCTAGCATTAGGAGCTTTTTTACCTCTATTTTCAGGTGTCTTAACTTTAGACTTAGTGGCTTTATGACCTCTATTTTTAGGTGCCTTACCTCTAGCATTAGGTGCTTTTTTACCTCTATTTTTAGGTGCCCTATCTCTAACATTAGGAGCTTTTTTACCTCTATTTTAATGCACCTTATCTCTAGCATTAGGGGATTTTTGACCTCTGTTTTGAGGTGCCTTATCTCTAGCGTTAGGGATTTTATAACCTCTATTTTAAGGTGCCTTATCTCTAGCAGTGCCAGGGGCCTTATCTCTAGCATTAGGGGATTTTTTTACCTATATTTTGAGGTGCCTTATCTCTTATCATTAGGATATTTTTACCTCTGTTTTTAAGTGCCTTAACTTTAGCTTTAGGGGCTTCATGACCTTCGATCAAAGGGACTAATCGGGGATGAAGTGTGGGACAGAGGTAGATGGAGAACGCTGGACAGAAACATCGAGACCACATAAAAGTGGAAAAAGAAGCAGACAAAGAAGAAGAAGAAGATGACCTCTATTTTTAGGTGCCTTATCTCTATCATTAAAGGCTTTTTGACCTCGGATTTTGAGGTGCCTTATCTCTAGCCTCTGGCATTAGGGACTTTTTAACATTATTTTGAGGTACCTTATCTCTAGCATTAGGGGCATTTTGACCTATATTTTGAAGTGCCTTGTCTCTAACATTAGGAGCTTTTTTTACCTCTATTTTAGGTGCCATATCTCTAGCAATAGTGGCTCTTTTACTTCTATTTTGAGGTGTGTTATTTCTAGCACTAGGGACTTTTTTTACCTCTATTTTGAGGTGCCTTATCTCTAGCATTAGAGGTTTTTTACCTGTATTTCAAGGTGCCTTATCTCCAGTATTAGAGTCTTTCTTTACATCTATTTTGAGGTGCCTTATCTCTAGTATTAAGGGTTTTTTACCGCTATTTTGAGGTGCCTTATCTCTAGCATTAGCAGACATTTTACCTCTATTTTGAGGTGTCTTATCTCTAGCATTAGGGGCTTTTTGACCTCCATTTTGAGGCGTCTTATCTCTAGTATTAGGGGCTTTTTGACCTCAATTCTGAGGTGTCTAATCACTAGCCTTAGGTGGCTTTTTTACATCCATTTTGAGGTGTCTTATCTCTAATGTTAGGGGATTTTTTACCCCTATTTTGTGGTGCATTACTTCTACATTAGAGGCTCTTTGACCTCTATTTTTAGGTGCCTTATATATAGCATTAGGGTCTTTTTGACCTTTTTTTTAGGAGCCTTATATATAGCATTAGGGGCTTTTTGACTGTTATTTTAGGTGCCTTATTTATAGCATTAGATGGTTTTTGACCTCGATTTTGAGGAGCATTACTTCAAGCATTAGAGGCTCTTTGACCTCTATTTTTAGGAGCCTTATATACAGCATTAGGGGCTTTTTAACCTAATTATAGGAGCCTTATATATAGCATTAGGGGCTTTTTACTTCGATTTTGAGGTGCATTACTTCTAGCATTAGAGGCTCCTTGACCTTTCTTTTTTACTGCCTTATCTATAGCATTAGGAGCTTTTTGACCTCTATTTTTAGGAGCCTAATAGATAGCATTAGGGGCTTTTTTACCTCGATTTTGAGGTATATAACTTCTAGCATTAGAGGATCTTTGACCTCTCTTTTTAGGTGCCTTATATATAGCATTAGGGTCTTTTTGACCTCTTCTTTTAGGAGCCTTATATATAGCATTAGGGGCATTTTGACCTCGATTTTTAGGTGTATTACTTCTAGCATTAGAAGATCTTTGACCTCTCTTTTTAGGTGCCTTATATATAGCATTAGGGGCATTTTGACCTTGATTTTTAGGTGCATTACTTCTAGCATTAGAGGCTCTTTGACCTCTGTATTAGGTGGCTTATTTATAGCGTTAGGAGCTTTTTGACCTCTTTTTTGAGGTGCATTACCTCTAGCATTAGAAACTCTTTGACTTCCATATTTAGGTGCCTTTAGCATCAGATAGTTTTTCGACCTCAATTTTGAGGTCCATTACTTCAAGCATTAGAGGCTCTTTGTCCTCTATTTTTAGGAGCTTTATGGGCTTTTTTACCTCTATTTTTAGGAACATGATATATAGAATTAGGGGCTTTTGACCTCGATTTTGAGGTGCATTACTTGTAGCATTAGAGGCTCTTTGACCCCTCTTTTTATGCCTTATTTATAGTATTAGGAGCTTTTTGACCGCTATTTTCAGCAGCCTTATATATAGCATTAGGTGCTTTTTCATCTCGGTTTTGAGGTCCATTACTTGTAGCATTAGTGGCTCTTTGACCTCAATTTTTAGTTGCCTTATTTATAGCATTAGGGGCTTTTTAACCTCGATATTGAGGTGCACAACTTCTAACATTAGAGGCTCTTTGACCTCTCTTTTTAGGTCCCTTATTCATAGCATTAGGAGCTTTTTGGCCTCTTCTTTTAGGAGCTTTATATATAGCATTAGGGGCAAATATATTTGACCTCAATTTTGCGGTGCATTACTTCTAGCATTAGAGGCTCTTTGACCTCTCTTTTTAGGTGCCTTAATTATAGCATTAGGGTCTTTTTTACCTTGATTTTAAGGTGCATTACTTGTAGCATTAGAGGATCTTTGACCTCTATTTTTAGGTGCCTTATTTATAGCAATAAGGAGTTTTTTTACCTCAATTTTGAGGTGCATTACCTCTACTAAGCTGTTTGACCTCTATTTTTAGGTGCTTTATCTATAGCATTAGGGGCTTTTTTACATCGATTTTGAGGTGCATTACTTCTAGCATTAGAGGCTTTTTGGCCTCTCTTTTTAGGTGCCTTATTTAAAGCATTAGGGTCTTTTTTACCTCTATTTTTAGGAGCCTGATATATAGCATTAGGGGCTTTTGACCTCGATTCTGAGGTGCATTATTTGTAGTATTAGAGGCTCTTTGACTCCTCTTTTTTTGTGCCCTATCTATAGTATTAGGAGCTTTTTAACCATTTTCAGGAGCCTTATATATATATTATTATGGGCTTTTTTATCTCGATTTTGAGGACCATTACTTGTAGCATTAGAGGCTCTTTGACCACTATTTTTAGGTGCCTTATTCATAGCATTAGGGGCTTTTTGCCCTCGATATTTAGGTACACAACTTCTAGCATTAGAGGCTCTTTGACCTCTCTTTTAAGGTGCCTTATTTATAGCATTAGGGGCTTTTGACCTCTTCTTTTAGGAGCCTTATGTATAGCATTAGGGACTTTTTTACCTTGATTTTGAGGTGTATTACTTCTAGCATTAGAGCCTCTTAGACCTCTCTTCTTTGGTGCCTTACTTATAGCATTAGGGGCTTTTTTACCTTGATTTTGAGATGCATTACTTGTAGCATTATAGGATCTTTGACCTCTATTTTTAGGTGCCTTATTTATAGCAATAGGAGCTTTTGACCTCGATTTTGAGGTGCATTACTTCTAGCATTAGAGTTTCTTTGACCTCTATTTTTTGGTGCCTTATTTATTGCATTAGGGATTTCTTTGCCTCGATTTTGAGGTGCATTACTTCTAGCATTAGAGGCTTTTTGGCCTCTCTTTTTAGGTGCCTTATTTAAAGCATTAGGGTCTTTTTTACCTCTATTTTTAGGAGCCTGATATATAGCATTAGGGGCTTTTGACCTCGATTCTGAGGTGCATTATTTGTAGTATTAGAGGCTCTTTGACTCCTCTTTTTTTGTGCCTTATCTATAGTATTAGGAGCTTTTTAACCATTTTCAGGAGCCTTATATATATATTATTATGGGCTTTTTTATCTCGATTTTGAGGACCATTACTTGTAGCATTAGAGGCTCTTTGACCACTATTTTTAGGTGCCTTATTCATAGCATTAGGGGCTTTTTGCCCTCGATATTTAGGTACACAACTTCTAGCATTAGAGGCTCTTTGACCTCTCTTTTAAGGTGCCTTATTTATAGCATTAGGTGCTTCTGACCTCTTATAGGAGCCTTATATATAGCATTAGGGACTTTTTGGCCTAGATTTTGAGGCGCATTACTTCTAGCATTAGAGGCTCTTAGACCTCTCTTTTTAGGTGCCTTATTTATAGCATTAGGGGCCTTTTTACCTCTTCTTTTAGGAGCCTTATATATAGCATTAGGGACTTTTTGACCTCGATTTTGAGGTGCATTACTTCTAGCATTAGAGGCTCTTTGACCTCTCTTTTAAGGTGCCTTATTTATAGCATTAGGGGCTTTTGACCTCTTCTTTTAGGAGCCTTATGTATAGCATTAGGGACTTTTTTCCCTTGATTTTGAGGTGCATTACTTCTAGCATTAGAGCCTCTTAGACCTCTCTTCTTTGGTGCCTTACTTTTAGCATTAGGGGCTTTTTTACCTTGATTTTGAGATGCATTACTTGTAGCATTATAGGATCTTTGACCTCTATTTTTAGGTGCCTTATTTATAGCAATAGGAGCTTTTGACCTCGATTTTGAGGTGCATTACTTCTAGCATTAGAGTTTCTTTGACCTCTATTTTTTGGTGCCTTATTTATTGCATTAGGGATTTCTTTGCCTCGATTTTGAGGTGCATTACTTCTAGCATTAGAGGCTCTTTGTCCTCTCTTTTTAGGTGCCTTATTTATAGCATCAGGAGCTTTTTGACCTCTATTTCTAGGAGCCTTATATATAGCATTAGGGCCTTTTTGACCTCTATTTTGAGGTGCATTACTTGTAGCATTAGAGGCTCTGTGACCTCTATTTTAGGTGCCTTATTTATAGCATTAGGGGCTTTTTTACCTCGATTTTGAGGTGTATTACTTTTAGCATTAGAGGCTCTTTGACCTCTCGTTTTAGGTGCCTTATTTATGGCATTAGGGTCTTTTTTACCTCTATTTTTAGGAGCCTGATATATAGCATTAGGGGCTTTTGACCTTGATTTTGAGGTGCTTTATTTGTAGTATTAGAGGCTCTTTGACTCCTCTTTTTTTGTGCCTTATCTATAGTATTAGGAGCTTTTTAACCATTTTCAGGAGCCTTATATATATATATTATTATGGGGTTTTTTATCTCGATGTTGAGGTCCATTACTTGTAGCATTAGAGGCTCTTTGACCACTATTTTTAGGTGCCTTATTCATAGCATTAGGGTCTTTTTGACCTTTTTTTTAGGAGCCTTATATATAGCATTAGGGGCTTTTTGACCTCGATTTTGAGGAGCATTACCTCTAGCATTAGAGGCTCTTTGACTGTTATTTTAGGTGCTTTATTTATAGCATTAGATGGTTTTTGACCTCGATTTTGAGGAGCATTACTTCAAGCATTAGAGGCTCTTTGACCTCTATTTTTAGGAGCCTTATATACAGCATTAGGGGCTTTTTAACCTAATTATAGGAGCCTTATATATAGCATTAGGGGCTTTTTACTTCGATTTTGAGGTGCATTACTTCTAGCATTAGAGGCTCCTTGACCTTTCTTTTTTACTGCCTTATCTATAGCATTAGGAGCTTTTTGACCTCTATTTTTAGGAGCCTAATAGATAGCATTAGGGGCTTTTTTACCTCGATTTTGAGGTATATAACTTCTAGCATTAGAGGATCTTTGACCTCTCTTTTTAGGTGCCTTATATATAGCATTAGGGTCTTTTTGACCTCTTCTTTTAGGAGCCTTATATATAGCATTAGGGGCATTTTGACCTCGATTTTTAGGTGTATTACTTCTAGCATTAGAAGATCTTTGACCTCTCTTTTTAGGTGCCTTATATATAGCATTAGGGGCATTTTGACCTTGATTTTTAGGTGCATTACTTCTAGCATTAGAGGCTCTTTGACCTCTGTATTAGGTGGCTTATTTATAGCGTTAGGAGCTTTTTGACCTCTTTTTTGAGGTGCATTACCTCTAGCATTAGAAACTCTTTGACTTCCATATTTAGGTGCCTTTAGCATCAGATAGTTTTTCGACCTCAATTTTGAGGTCCATTACTTCAAGCATTAGAGGCTCTTTGTCCTCTATTTTTAGGAGCTTTATGGGCTTTTTTACCTCTATTTTTAGGAACATGATATATAGAATTAGGGGCTTTTGACCTCGATTTTGAGGTGCATTACTTGTAGCATTAGAGGCTCTTTGACCCCTCTTTTTATGCCTTATTTATAGTATTAGGAGCTTTTTGACCGCTATTTTCAGCAGCCTTATATATAGCATTAGGTGCTTTTTCATCTCGGTTTTGAGGTCCATTACTTGTAGCATTAGTGGCTCTTTGACCTCAATTTTTAGTTGCCTTATTTATAGCATTAGGGGCTTTTTGACCTCGATATTGAGGTGCACAACTTCTAACATTAGAGGCTCTTTGACCTCTCTTTTTAGGTCCCTTATTCATAGCATTAGGAGCTTTTTGGCCTCTTCTTTTAGGAGCTTTATATATAGCATTAGGGGCAAATATATTTGACCTCAATTTTGCGGTGCATTACTTCTAGCATTAGAGGCTCTTTGACCTCTCTTTTTTAGGTGCCTTAATTATAGCATTAGGGTCTTTTTTACCTTGATTTTAAGGTGCATTACTTGTAGCATTAGAGGATCTTTGACCTCTATTTTTAGGTGCCTTATTTATAGCAATAAGGAGTTTTTTACCTCAATTTTGAGGTGCATTACCTCTACTAAGCTGTTTGACCTCTATTTTTAGGTGCTTTATCTATAGCATTAGGGGCTTTTTTACATCGATTTTGAGGTGCATTACTTCTAGCATTAGAGGCTTTTTGGCCTCTCTTTTTAGGTGCCTTATTTAAAGCATTAGGGTCTTTTTTACCTCTATTTTTAGGAGCCTGATATATAGCATTAGGGGCTTTTGACCTCGATTCTGAGGTGCATTATTTGTAGTATTAGAGGCTCTTTGACTCCTCTTTTTTTGTGCCTTATCTATAGTATTAGGAGCTTTTTAACCATTTTCAGGAGCCTTATATATATATTATTATGGGCTTTTTTATCTCGATTTTGAGGACCATTACTTGTAGCATTAGAGGCTCTTTGACCACTATTTTTAGGTGCCTTATTCATAGCATTAGGGGCTTTTTGCCCTCGATATTTAGGTACACAACTTCTAGCATTAGAGGCTCTTTGACCTCTCTTTTAAGGTGCCTTATTTATAGCATTAGGGGCTTTTGACCTCTTCTTTTAGGAGCCTTATGTATAGCATTAGGGACTTTTTTACCTTGATTTTGAGGTGTATTACTTCTAGCATTAGAGCCTCTTAGACCTCTCTTCTTTGGTGCCTTACTTATAGCATTAGGGGCTTTTTTACCTTGATTTTGAGATGCATTACTTGTAGCATTATAGGATCTTTGACCTCTATTTTTAGGTGCCTTATTTATAGCAATAGGAGCTTTTGACCTCGATTTTGAGGTGCATTACTTCTAGCATTAGAGTTTCTTTGACCTCTATTTTTTGGTGCCTTATTTATTGCATTAGGGATTTCTTTGCCTCGATTTTGAGGTGCATTACTTCTAGCATTAGAGGCTCTTTGTCCTCTCTTTTTAGGTGCCTTATTTATAGCATCAGGAGCTTTTTGACCTCTATTTCTAGGAGCCTTATATATAGCATTAGGGCCTTTTTGACCTCTATTTTGAGGTGCATTACTTGTAGCATTAGAGGCTCTGTGACCTCTATTTTAGGTGCCTTATTTATAGCATTAGGGGCTTTTTTACCTCGATTTTGAGGTGTATTACTTTTAGCATTAGAGGCTCTTTGACCTCTCGTTTTAGGTGCCTTATTTATGGCATTAGGGTCTTTTTTACCTCTATTTTTAGGAGCCTGATATATAGCATTAGGGGCTTTTGACCTTGATTTTGAGGTGCTTTATTTGTAGTATTAGAGGCTCTTTGACTCCTCTTTTTTTGTGCCTTATCTATAGTATTAGGAGCTTTTTAACCATTTTCAGGAGCCTTATATATATATATATTATTATGGGGTTTTTTATCTCGATGTTGAGGTCCATTACTTGTAGCATTAGAGGCTCTTTGACCACTATTTTTAGGTGCCTTATTCATAGCATTAGGGTCTTTTTGACCTTTTTTTTTAGGAGCCTTATATATAGCATTAGGGGCTTTTTGACCTCGATTTTGAGGAGCATTACCTCTAGCATTAGAGGCTCTTTGACTGTTATTTTAGGTGCCTTATTTATAGCATTAGATGGTTTTTGACCTCGATTTTGAGGAGCATTACTTCAAGCATTAGAGGCTCTTTGACCTCTATTTTTAGGAGCCTTATATACAGCATTAGGGGCTTTTTAACCTAATTATAGGAGCCTTATATATAGCATTAGGGGCTTTTTACTTCGATTTTGAGGTGCATTACTTCTAGCATTAGAGGCTCCTTGACCTTTCTTTTTTACTGCCTTATCTATAGCATTAGGAGCTTTTTGACCTCTATTTTTAGGAGCCTAATAGATAGCATTAGGGGCTTTTTTACCTCGATTTTGAGGTATATAACTTCTAGCATTAGAGGATCTTTGACCTCTCTTTTTAGGTGCCTTATATATAGCATTAGGGTCTTTTTGACCTCTTCTTTTAGGAGCCTTATATATAGCATTAGGGGCATTTTGACCTCGATTTTTAGGTGTATTACTTCTAGCATTAGAAGATCTTTGACCTCTCTTTTTAGGTGCCTTATATATAGCATTAGGGGCATTTTGACCTTGATTTTTAGGTGCATTACTTCTAGCATTAGAGGCTCTTTGACCTCTGTATTAGGTGGCTTATTTATAGCGTTAGGAGCTTTTTGACCTCTTTTTTGAGGTGCATTACCTCTAGCATTAGAAACTCTTTGACTTCCATATTTAGGTGCCTTTAGCATCAGATAGTTTTTCGACCTCAATTTTGAGGTCCATTACTTCAAGCATTAGAGGCTCTTTGTCCTCTATTTTTAGGAGCTTTATGGGCTTTTTTACCTCTATTTTTAGGAACATGATATATAGAATTAGGGGCTTTTGACCTCGATTTTGAGGTGCATTACTTGTAGCATTAGAGGCTCTTTGACCCCTCTTTTTATGCCTTATTTATAGTATTAGGAGCTTTTTGACCGCTATTTTCAGCAGCCTTATATATAGCATTAGGTGCTTTTTCATCTCGGTTTTGAGGTCCATTACTTGTAGCATTAGTGGCTCTTTGACCTCAATTTTTAGTTGCCTTATTTATAGCATTAGGGGCTTTTTGACCTCGATATTGAGGTGCACAACTTCTAACATTAGAGGCTCTTTGACCTCTCTTTTTAGGTCCCTTATTCATAGCATTAGGAGCTTTTTGGCCTCTTCTTTTAGGAGCTTTATATATAGCATTAGGGGCAAATATATTTGACCTCAATTTTGCGGTGCATTACTTCTAGCATTAGAGGCTCTTTGACCTCTCTTTTTTAGGTGCCTTAATTATAGCATTAGGGTCTTTTTTACCTTGATTTTAAGGTGCATTACTTGTAGCATTAGAGGATCTTTGACCTCTATTTTTAGGTGCCTTATTTATAGCAATAAGGAGTTTTTTTACCTCAATTTTGAGGTGCATTACCTCTACTAAGCTGTTTGACCTCTATTTTTAGGTGCTTTATCTATAGCATTAGGGGCTTTTTTACATCGATTTTGAGGTGCATTACTTCTAGCATTAGAGGCTTTTTGGCCTCTCTTTTTAGGTGCCTTATTTAAAGCATTAGGGTCTTTTTTACCTCTATTTTTAGGAGCCTGATATATAGCATTAGGGGCTTTTGACCTCGATTCTGAGGTGCATTATTTGTAGTATTAGAGGCTCTTTGACTCCTCTTTTTTTGTGCCTTATCTATAGTATTAGGAGCTTTTTAACCATTTTCAGGAGCCTTATATATATATTATTATGGGCTTTTTTATCTCGATTTTGAGGACCATTACTTGTAGCATTAGAGGCTCTTTGACCACTATTTTTAGGTGCCTTATTCATAGCATTAGGGGCTTTTTGCCCTCGATATTTAGGTACACAACTTCTAGCATTAGAGGCTCTTTGACCTCTCTTTTAAGGTGCCTTATTTATAGCATTAGGGGCTTTTGACCTCTTCTTTTAGGAGCCTTATGTATAGCATTAGGGACTTTTTTCCCTTGATTTTGAGGTGCATTACTTCTAGCATTAGAGCCTCTTAGACCTCTCTTCTTTGGTGCCTTACTTTTAGCATTAGGGGCTTTTTTACCTTGATTTTGAGATGCATTACTTGTAGCATTATAGGATCTTTGACCTCTATTTTTAGGTGCCTTATTTATAGCAATAGGAGCTTTTGACCTCGATTTTGAGGTGCATTACTTCTAGCATTAGAGTTTCTTTGACCTCTATTTTTTGGTGCCTTATTTATTGCATTAGGGATTTCTTTGCCTCGATTTTGAGGTGCATTACTTCTAGCATTAGAGGCTCTTTGTCCTCTCTTTTTAGGTGCCTTATTTATAGCATCAGGAGCTTTTTGACCTCTATTTCTAGGAGCCTTATATATAGCATTAGGGCCTTTTTGACCTCTATTTTGAGGTGCATTACTTGTAGCATTAGAGGCTCTGTGACCTCTATTTTAGGTGCCTTATTTATAGCATTAGGGGCTTTTTTACCTCGATTTTGAGGTGTATTACTTTTAGCATTAGAGGCTCTTTGACCTCTCGTTTTAGGTGCCTTATTTATGGCATTAGGGTCTTTTTTACCTCTATTTTTAGGAGCCTGATATATAGCATTAGGGGCTTTTGACCTTGATTTTGAGGTGCTTTATTTGTAGTATTAGAGGCTCTTTGACTCCTCTTTTTTTGTGCCTTATCTATAGTATTAGGAGCTTTTTAACCATTTTCAGGAGCCTTATATATATATATATATATATTATGGGCTTTTTTATCTCGATGTTGAGGTCCATTACTTGTAGCATTAGAGGCTCTTTGACCACTATTTTTAGGTGCCTTATTCATAGCATTAGGGGATTTTTGCCCTCGATATTTAGGTACACAACTTCTAGCATTAGAGGCTCTTTGACCTCTCTTTTAAGGTGCCTTATTTATAGCATTAGGTGCTTCTGACCTCTTATAGGAGCCTTATATATAGCATTAGGGACTTTTTGGCCTAGATTTTGAGGCGCATTACTTCTAGCATTAGAGGCTCTTAGACCTCTCTTTTTAGGTGCCTTATTTATAGCATTAGGGGCCTTTTCACCTCTTCTTTTAGGAGCCTTATATATAGCATTAGGGACTTTTTGACCTCGATTTTGAGGTGCATTACTTCTAGCATTAGAGGCTCTTTGACCTCTCTTTTTAGGTGCCTTATTTATAGCATTAGGGGCTTTTGACCTCT